>NC_135023.1:12675912-12980556 GCF_051020955.1 Megalopta genalis
ATACTGAGAGAGATCTCGAGAGATCACTGTATTAATACTGACTCGGATTTGACAGATAACTGAAAATTAATTAAAATGTTCCTTAAGAAAATTTTCCTTAGAGAAACTTAAAAGATGTATTTAAAAAAAAATTCACACATGAATAAAATTATAAATGATTTGGATGTGTATAAGTAATGGAAAGAGGATATACATTTCCATCGAACTTCTGTTGCTGACAGTCGATTCGGAAAGGTTTCAATTTTGCATAAACATCCGCAGTCTACACATCACTGTCGAATACTAATTTATTTTAAATTATTAATCAATCATCGGTTCCTCGCATCATTACCAATTCCGAACAATTTCTGTATACCTTGCAAAAATAATGAATTATATAAATGGATGGATGGAAAACAGTAGTGTGAAGGATTTATCAATATCGTTACATCGTTTTTCGACGAGCTTAATTTACTGAAAGAAGAAACAGATTTTCGTCGAACTACCATTTCTGACTAATATCGAAACATTTATTTAAAAATATTTTACAACCATCGTTTCCTCTCGCATTATTATCAATTCCAAGCAATTCTCGTATACCTTGCAAAAATAGCGAATTGTTCTTCTACTCTAGTTGATAATTTCATAAAACAGATATATAAACAAATATTGTTGCTTGGAAAAAATGCTGCATACTCTGCAGACACGAACTCATAAAATCACCGAGTTCCAGATAGATACGCCTAATAGATTTTCTTTAAAAAAAAAGACGAAAATCAGCTAGACATCGTCGTAGTCAGCAAGTTCATTAACGATGCTGTAACAAGCGTAGCATCGCCGACCGACAATGAGTTCTGGGGTTTCCATTTTTCGCTGGCCGGCCATTTAGTGCTTCTGATTGCTCACAGAGAACAGCGCTTATGCAAATGATTGGAAACGAGGCAATTTAAATGTACCACGGCGGGAGCTGCAAAAGCGAGAAACATATTTTCGTTACACGTTAGTGGCAAGGTACACCCGAGTTACCGAAGAGCTGCCAGACGCCTAGAGCGGAGACAGAGAGAGACAGAGAGTGAGAGAGAGAGAGAGAGTGAGAGAGAGAGAGTGAGAGACAGAGGGTGAAAGAGAGAGAGAAAGAGAGAGAGAGTGAAAGATAGAAAGAAAGAGAGAAAGAGCAAAAGATAGAGAGACAGAGAGAGAGACAGAGAGAGAAAGAGCAAAAGATAGAGAGACAGAGAGAGAAAGAGCAAAAGATAGAGAGACAGAGAGAGAGACAGAGAGAGAAAGAGCAAAAGATAGAGAGACAGAGAGAGTAAGAGCAAAAGATAGAGAGACAGAGAGAGTAAGAGCAAAAGATAGAGAGACAGAGAGAGAAAGAGAGAGAGAGCGAAAGAGCGAAAGATAGAGAGACAGAGAGAGAAAGAGCAAAAGAGAGAGAGCGAAAGAAAGAGAGGCAGAGAGAGCAAGAGAGAGAGCTCCATTCAAAAATCCGCTCGCAAGGCTCCCCAAGGCAGTTTCCATGACTAGCATTCTTTTTTGTTCAGAGAAGCAACTTGACTCGCGCACGCGCTGATAAAAGAAATGCGATCGTTCGTTTTATTTGTTTTTATCGCCGGCTGCATTTATGGCACTGATGATTCATTTGGAGAACCAAGAATTTCGTGAATTACATCGATGAACTACACACGTTATCACTCGTAGACCTCACGAAATATTATTATTAACACGTAACTATATCTCATCTTATTAAAAGTATACCTAGTTTCATTTTTATATCATAATGTTTAAAATTGTATATTTACAAGAACATATCACGATGCTACTATCCTTGATTAGAAGACTGTGCATTAAATTATGTACCAATTAATCGTAAAAAAATGAGAACTTTTTATGTCATATTTTTAGCACGCAAGATGTTCTGCGTCTGACCACTGGCAGGTTATACTACTGGAAAAGTATTTTACTGAATTGCTGTTAGTAGCTACAAGTTATGCGTTTACAGGGTTTATGAACATGCCAAATATAACAAAATACAATACCTAATGAAAATTCTTTAATTCTAAATCCTAGTATTATTAGGATTACTAGGATTACACCCTAGAATTATTTCAGAATTATTATCAGCCACATTATATCTTCAGTTTATTATGATATCGTTTTGCTTCAATTGTAGCTTGAAAACAATGCAGTATGCTGCTAATTAATTTCTTCACAACATTTATTAACAAATTAATCGATTACTCATTAATCTATCAAAGAGATCCGTTATTACGTGAATAACTTTTATTATTAATTTTAATATAAAAGTATTTTTGCTTCTCCTTATCAGTTTTTTGGTAGTTTCATTTTAAATATTCCCATAGCAATGTCTAGATATTCCTTCCTTCCAAAAATTTCGTGCCAACTTTACCTGTACGTTTCAACAGATACAGTATCTTTTAACGTATCTAAACATTCAATTGCTATGAATTTATTGCAGCTAACTAAATGTCGCGAGTCTCAAACATGGATCATATCACTGCCACCTTCGCATTGACATTTCCCGTCCGCTTGCCCCACTTTCCTCTGAACACAACACCGTCCATTACCGTCCATCATTTCAAAAACCTCGTCGCACCCAACGCAACACAACATCTTCCCGAACGCCCATACATTTGTTCCCACGACACGATCGTATTCATTCCCCGCAAATGCCGATCCTCAACCGTGAATGTCGACTCTGTCAAACATGTTCCAACCCTTTCCATTACAGCAACCTCGAAAAATCTCAACATGAAACACACACACACACAACTTTCCCCGCTGACAAATTGCCAGCAATAAAGTGACTCTCGCGAGCCTGGTCACGAAACAAATCATGAAGCAAGGGGGTCCGGACCTGTTCCGCAAGCAAATGACGCGAGGATGGCCGAAGTGGAGCAGCAATAAAACAAAACAAAGGACGAAAAACGAAGAGAGAGAGAGAGACAGATGGACAGGGAGAGGGGGAAAGGGAGAGAGAGAGAGGAAGGAGAGACAAGAAAAAAGGAAGAGAAATTCTTGGACGAGCAGCGACACGCGCACGTTGTACGCCAATTGTCAGGCGATTTTGTATCGTTCGCAAAGTAACGATCGAAATTCTCGTGTCGCTTAATCGAATCAAGGCGACGTTTCCCGCAGTACAGCAATCAGCAATCCGATTTTCCCGGCATTTGTCCGTGCGCCGTTCACAGAAGCAATTTTCCGTGGCAGAAAAGAGGAGGACAGGGCTCGGAAAAGACCGTGCCGGACCGAACACAGAAAGGGAACGTGACGGCCGAACCGACACGGCATGTTCACGTTTTACGGTCACGGGCCATGGTAATTGTTTTTTTATTGAACGTTGCGTTTCTCGCCAAGTCGACCGGCCGCCGCCCTCCACCCACACGTGCCACCCGCACACGCGCACAGGTGCGCGCGTGTGGACACACAGGGAGATACTACCCTCTCCTAGCCGTGCGCATAAAGGCCTGCAAAACTGACTGACCGGCCAGCTTAACTGACTGACGGTGCCATTCCGCGGACATCTGGACCCGCGGCTCGTTGATTTCGACAACGCCGACCGCAAATTAGCTGTAAAACCAGTTGCTTTCATGTCAAATTGACAATCTCGTTTCCGCGTTTACGACGCGGTCTGCCTTTTATGAACGCGCGATTTATTTTTCCGGCTGCCCGAACCGCTTGTTTCTGCGTACGTAATCTCCTCTCTTTTAACAGCTCTGTTATTGCGAACCGCGCGGCTCTCGCTCGCCGCTTTTCGATTCTGTCTTTTTGAGTGGCCGCGAAGGAAATCCGGCGCTGCGATCGCGACAACTTGTTGAATATTTAATTATTGGCACCGGATCGAAAACCGAAACCGTGGGTCCAGCTTGTAGAGAATCGTATTCGTTAGGGACAGTTCGTTACGATCTTCGAATTCAGGGTGATTCGAGCTCGTGGAAGCAATTTTTCAAACAGTTCTCGATATTGATGCGAATTAATCATTATTGATACGAATGAACAGTTCCAATTTCATCTTTCTAACTTGCAAGCTTCAGGTTTTGATTATATATAATAAAATAATAATAATAAAGTGAAGCACTCGTATATAATAAAATAAAGCACTCGTTTAATCATTTTACCGCGTTTGTACAATAATTTTATCACATTTACCAATAATTCGTATAATAATTTTACCACATTGAGATCTTTTGTACAAGCAAATTTGTTGATACGAAAAATCTGACGAACTTGCCCGTTTAGATGTGTCGCGAGAACAGTATCAAAAACCAAGAAGCAACCGGGAAGAAAGTAACCAGAAAGACTATGAAGACTAATTAAAAACGCACGGAAGCATTCACAGAATAATCAGAGCACGTTTCTGCGCCGAGTAAGAGAAAACATGCGCCAAGAAAATCCAATTACAATTCTCGGAACAAAGTAACAAGTGGAATAGTCTCGGAATAGGATACATAAATACATGGCAAATCCGCAGAAGAAATAAAAACAATCGAACTGCCCTAAATTTCTATGCTGAGCAGAGAATCGTTTAAACCTGTTTTAATAGGCACAAAATTCTGTTAATTCAGTTTGAAAAATTATAAACTGAGATCACTAATATGTCACCAGAGAGAATGAGACGTTATCTAAACAAATGCAAAAAAAGTGTATAATGAAATTGACATTATATTGAAACACATTCTAATTTGTCAGATCACATCGGAACATACGAATTTCTCAAAATTACTAAAAACGACTGTCCGAATTCCTTTCGCGTAATATCGCCGCTAATCGTTAGATCGCGGATCTTCGTGCAAAATAAAAATTTCCATCGTCAATTTCAAGGGATAAGAATTAAGAAAGAACGCATCTCTTCCGTTAATAGCTTTAATTATTTAAAAAACAGGATGCTACGTTCTTCGGGTCTTTTAATGCTCTTCCTATTTCGCGTTTCATGTTACCATTTTTTCTCACAAATGCATAAAATCCACGGTCTACTAATCCCGTGCGTTAAAATGAAAGTTAATGCTGATCATCAACTAAAATATCTACATTTTTACGTTAATGCAGAATTCATTAACGTTCTTCCATAACGGAGAATGCACTGCCGGTAACAAAATGCGTTGCATTTCTTGCGGGACGATTCGCGTCGAAGATTTACAGGCACGAGGCAAACAACGTAAACGTCGTTTCACTTTCTCCAGGGAGACAGGACGCGAAAGAAGATCCGTTTAAGATAAGAATATACACCGAGAGCAGCCATAATTAGGGACTGCAGAAGCCACGGCGAGCCGTAATTAACTCGGAACACGCAAATATCTCGCCGGCGCTTTTTTTTCCACGGCGTACCGGTAAAAATGAACCGGGGAGAAAAACCTGCCAATGACCTCATTCCGCCGGACACTCGTATCGTGTTTCATCCCCCCCACCCTCGCGTGCACACGTTCATTTGCATAGATTATTCCCTTAAAGCTTTATTTGCCCGATGTCAGGTCACGTCTAGTTTTATTACGCCACAAATTTTCACTGAACGTGGCTTTCTGCGCCGCGTAAAAGAGGAAAACGTGAAAACCGTCCAGCCGGGCAACTCCCGGAACTGTTGAATTTATATTTCAACTTTGTGAAGCGTTTCGGGGCAGCAGCCGATGAACCGAGGCGAACCGATAAGTGGAATGGAAATAAATATTCATAACCGATATTACCGCAGTTCTTACATCAAAGACGACAAAATCCAGTTTTCCCTTGAAAGCATGAACATCGTTTATATCTGCGTCGATGAGATGGTAATTGACGATGTTCACGACGAGTCTCAGCTTCGTTTAGCAACTTTACCGAACACATTTTTGCAGATACTTCGAGCAAAAATATTCAAATAATTTGAAAGTATTACTTTGTTGCCGTCAACTTATCGAAATGAGTAACAGAGAAAATTAGTAATAATATAATAAATAATATAATATAATGTAATAATAATATAATATACAATATATATACTATATATAATATATATAATATAATATAGTGTAATAATATAATATAATAAGTAATAAATAATAATATAATCCGAAGTTGGCGGATTTTATAACTATACGCCACGTTTAAAAATAAGGTTATGTGTAAAAATGAGATTAAAAATAAGATTATGCTTGAAAATGAGGAAGACAAGCTTAAAAAAATAAGGTTACGCTGAAAAATGAGATCGCGCTGGAAAATAATAATAATAAAAACGTGTAACGAAGCGCAACGAAAGGAGATTTTTCTGCTCGGATTAGCGATAAGTTGAATAATCGTGCCGGTCACCTCGCCGCGCCGCTGAAATGTAATTATAATCGGAGGCATAAAATTACAGGGAAGTTGTATCGGCATACTAACGATCAGTAACGGGTCATTTCGTTAACGACCGTCGATCAGCGACATTCTACGGTAAATGCGTCGCAGATCGATCACGTCGGTAATGAATTTCGAAATTCGGCCGCAGCTGGGTAATTAAAAATCACCCTTATGCATCTGGGTCGCGGCTCGATTAACTGAATTCCGATCGGTTCATTGATTTTCTATTTTTCCATGGCACTCCGGCGTGGCGCCGCGACGCGACGTGCCGCGCCGCGACGCGGACGAGTGTTTGGTTTAATCGAGATGAAACGGAGGTATCGGTTGATCGGGGGGCTCGGTAAATAAATCGTTGCTCGTTGCACGCATCGTCGGAACAGATTGGTTTGGCTCTACTCCAACAATAGTTGACGTCGACGACATTGATCTTCGCCGCATTCAGATTAGCGATCAGGACCGGTCCGGACGTTGTCGCGACGTTATTATCTATTTAGCAGCGGCGAGTTAGCCAACGATCGCTTCTTAGGCGATTCGATGTAGAAACACTTACTGATTTATTTATCAATTCTTTTCGATATCTATGTTCACGCGCTCCTACAGTCGGTGACTGCGTAATCGAGTAACGATATTTATAGCAGAATCGTGGATCAGTCGAAGTGTGTCCGACCGAAGATTTCTAAATGAGAATTCGCATAAAATCCGCAGGAAAACAATCGATTAGAAAAACAACTCGCGATAAAACTGAGCAGCTTGTTTTGCACAGAATCGAAGGCACGCGCCGCGAAGCTGCAAATTTCGCGATTTCCCAGCAGCAATTCGCGCGGAAGAACGCGACTGCGTTCGAACGACACGAAATAACTGACGAAAGCGTTAATTCTAAAGTAATTTGCAGAACGGGAAATTATGTTTAGCCGTGAACGTCGGAACGTATAATTTCAGTCGCGCACTCGATTAAGTCGGATAATTTATACTCCGGGAAAATTCCCATTAACTTAAACGCGACCGATTAGACGGCGTCCCCTCTAGACTCAATCTCGATGTAGGCCGCTTAACTTGGGTGATAACGATTATCGTCGACTCATCGCATCATAATGGCAGGTTTGTGCGTCGCGCTGACGATCACTTCGCTTTCCGACCACTTTCGGAACGATCCGCAGGTACCTAGACGTCGAGTTTTATGTTAGTTTGATGATCGAACGAGCACAGATGTTCAGAAATCAACGGCACGTTGCGATTAGTCGCCGAGTATGCGGCGATACTGCCGTAAAACGAGGATCATTATGATTCGTTGAGTCGTCGCATGAGCACTAATTTTTTAGCTCAACTTTCGCGGTAAGTATTATAACCATACCTGTGATAATAATACAAACATACCTGATCTACTAAATATGTTTTCGATCTCTTCCAAATGAAAAGAAAATTTGATTCTTCTTTTATGAAAGTATGAAAATGAACGATGACATGCGAGAAACAAAAATTGTCTCGTTCTGTTAAGGAAATTATTGAGGACGAGATGAAAAAAAAACAACGCAGACAATTTTTGTTTTGCATGGAAATTGTCTACGTAAATTGCAAGACACAGGAGCCAAGCACAAGTTATTTTTTTTCTTTAATAATTTTAATAAGTTCAAACTGGTGCATCAGCGTTCTTAGTTTCTTTTTATATATTTTCGTTGTTTTAAATCATGTCTTCTCATTTTTGCTATAAATGCATAAAATCCGCTCTCTACTAATTATAACACATTCGCTGATAGAATCGAGCGTGTCTGTCTAATTCGATTCGTCGTACGATAAAATTCAATTGCAAGCATACTTCAGTATTCTGCAACACTTGAAAAATGATTGGTAGCTTTAACAGCTCCTTTTCGTGGCACACAAGGGAACAGAGCTATGAAATGCTACATTCTACAATGAACATCTCTATCGAAGTATCTAAATGGCCGTGGAATTTTTCTGCAACAAGAAACGCTCGGGTTTAGTAAGCAGATGTCTCAAGATGCGAGCGTTCCTTGCAGATGTTTGGAATAATTCCATCCGGGAACGGAAGCGGGCGTTGTAAACCACGAAATTCCGGAATTTTTATGACCATCTGAATTTTCTGCGGCTTGATCGCCGCGCTGAAAGCAATCGATGTCGTATAATCGAAAATTTTATCCAACATTAAGTTCGCCGATATAATCAATTCGGAGAAGTTTATAGTGTCGCTTGGAAAACGTCCGCTCGCACAAGAATGTGGAAACATTCATGAGAAATGTAAGAGATGCTACGTTCTTGCGAAACGCTTATGAAATTTCTCAAATGAGCCGTTTATTTTGAAAGTGGCATAAGTCACTTTGTTTTTAAGTCGATATATTTAAGGGTGTGGGTTTTAACACGTTTAAAAATATGGATGCTAACTTTCGAGAAGATTTACTTGTATTTATTATCTCCTTATTATCTCAGGATACTGATATTTTTCTCAGTATAAATAATTTCGTATAAACATTCAAAAATCACCACTTTTCATTACCGTAAAGTGACTTATGGATGCTAACTTTCGAAAAGATTTACTTGTATTTATTATCTCCTTATTATCTCAGGATACTGATATTTTTCTCAGTATAAATAATTTCGTATAAACATTCAAAAATCACCACTTTTCATTACCGTAAAGTGACTTATGGATGCTAACTTTCGAAAAGATTTACTTGTATTTATTATCTCCTTATTATCTCAGGATACTGATATTTTTCTCAGTATAAATAATTTCGTATAAACATTAAAAAATCACCACTTTTCATTACCGTAAAGTGACTTATGCCACTTTCAAAATAAACGGCTCAAATATCATTGACGTTGAAGCGAATGGGAGAGCTTCGACCAATTTGTACGCGAATAGAACGTTTCGGATAAATCGAACGCTTTGAAGCTTATTGCGATAAATATTCATTGCAACTATTGTCATAGATGATCCATTTTAATTATTATCGAAGATGATTCAGTGTGATTATTCATCCACAGTGGTTATTCATCCATTTTAATTATGGTCAAGATGATCAATTCGAAACGACTGCTTATAGCAATTAACTGTACATAGTTGTATCTTATTGTACTAATTGATAAACGATATGGGAAAGTAGCAGTCATTTTGATGCTTAGCTTTATTCGTTACTTTTTCAGAAGGTCCCGTGTAAACCATGTTTCAGAATAATTGCTGCCTCGTTAAATTAAAAATCGGCAATGAATTACACCGATGAAAGCCGATCGTCTCGAAAATTCGGTATGACCACGGTCGATGTACGGGATGCCACAAAATCATATATCAAAATTAATTCTATATCATATATCAAGAGTAATTTCACACCGTCACACAACTCTACAGAATTAGTTTACAATCATTCTAACATACACCATGTAAAGAAAGTACCCAGAATTTCTGCACGAATCACGAACTACTCATTCATTCATCAAAAACTGATTCCGACGCCTTCGAAATAGATCCCACGAGAGTCGAGGCGTCATCCGGACACCGAAACATTTTGCGAACGTTGAGGAAAGTATAGTATCTCGATTCTGAAGGTCAAGCTCAATTTCGCGGTCCATTTTTCGAGCAGATCTCCGCCGACGCAGAAGCGCGGAATCGCGCTGCGGCGCCCGTAACGTATAGCTTTTTATGCACCTTTCAGATCGACCATGCCCAATACATAATCGCTGCGGTAGAATCGATCGGTTTTCGACGGTGTTATTCATTGGCGGGGTCAGTCTTATCCGCAAATACAATCGTTGCGCTCGGTATTAGAATTACAAATGTACCCGGCGGAATTGCCGCACTAACTGGTCCCGGAAAACGTCACAAGCAACGGCGGTAACCAACTCGACGGGTGTATTCCCGAAATTATCGAGAAACTGAAGGCAGTATAAACCGGTATTCACGTTCTTCCGGAATTGGCACGCTGCGCGGACGCGATAAAGCCGGCAGGTCGAAGGGAAATCCTTGCGGCCAACTGAGCGCAATTTGCCGCGAAACAACGCGGCCTTGCGACTGTTCCAATCCGACCATTTCCTGGCAGAGAGTACCCCGGAGCTGTTCTCCGGCGTGTCTCCACGCAGGATCGCGACGATTCCCCCCTGGTCTATCGATGAAAGCTCTCTCCCGATCGCGGGAACTCCGGCGAAAGTCCGGCGGCTGGCGATCCGGCGAAACAGTTTGCTAAGTTAAATTAAAAAAGGGACTTCAATTAGCGCGATAAGTCGATCTTCCCGGGAAACTTTCCGTCACTTCTGACGGCTCGGCTCTCCCGTCGGTGTCGAGCGACGCCGCCCGGCCATGAATCACCCAGCCGAGATTCCAAGATTAACTCGGCCGAACCTTCGACGACGGACTCTTCCGAAGCTCCCGAAGCACCGTCGCCTTTTCTCATGGACACCCGTGAAAGGCGATAATAACTCGGGCATGATTGATTCCCAGGAACTCGTCGGCGACGGTACTGTTCCTTTGTCGGCGATCCACTCCGTTCGATCGGTCCCGAAAAGTTCCGCGAAAGGGTGTACCGTTCTGCTCGAAGTTCGTGAAATACTCTAATTCGAATGCTGCAAGCTACTTCAGGCTCGAGGGTTCCTTGCTACCGTGGTGCACGTTTAACCTCGAGAGAGTGACGGCTATTGTTTTAACGTCACTAGTGGCAACGCGACGTTAAATTGACTCGGTATCAATAATGGTCACTCGATGTCAAATCGAGTCTGTATATATGTATATAATGGTGATTTGATGTCAAATAGATTTCATCTCAATAATGGTGACTGCACGTCGAACTGACTCCGTATCGATAATGGTGACTGCACGTCAAATTGACTTCATATTATAGTGATGCCAGTAGCGATACGGAGTCAATTTGACGTCAAGTCACCATTAATTTGACGCCAAGTCACCACTATTGACACAGAGTCGATTCGACACCAACCAAATTCTTATAATTATTACTCATTTCCAGTACATTTTGTTTTTTAAAATGTTGCATGATTTTTTCATAAAATATGTAAATAATTAATTATGTTAAAACGTTGTCGGTTTTCTTGTCTTTTTCTCGTAAAATTTTTCGTATAATATAACATAATAATATAACTAAGTATATTCTTGTATAAAGTAAAAAAGAGTCCAAGCGTTCTTCAATTATTCTTATTTAGTTTATCATTAATTTCTGCTTATAAAATAGGAAAGTATATAAAAACATAATAATATAACTAAGTATATTCTTGTACAAAGAAAAAAAGAGTCCAAGCGTTCTCCAATTATTCTTATTTAGTTTACCATTAATTTTCGCTTATAAAATAGGAAAGTATATAAGAACATATATATATAATAATATAACTAAGTATATTCTTGTATAAAGAAAAAGAGTGCAAGCGTTCTCCAATTATTCTTATTCAGTTTATCATTAATTTCCACTTATAAAATAGGAAAGTCTATAAAAACGCATAAAATGCAAATTCTAGTGTTAACACTAGATTTACGGAAGCCGTCAAAATGACGGGTCACTAATTTTTTAATTTACGATCATTCACATCGTAGAAATACACTTATGAGCTATTTATTCAATTTATACGTTACTTACGGCAAATGTTACAACAATATTCGTTAAGAATCAGAATAAATGTCTTATTGTTACTTTTATAAACTGATATAAAACGCCTATTTTTCGTGCTCCGTGAATCTAGTGTTAATCATCTCCTCCTGTTAACAGCAAAATACCGAATAACAAATTCACTTACCATACCAAAAAGCTATCTCGACAGTCGACGCGTGTGCGACCAGGAATAACGAAGTCACGTTCCTACGATACCGGCCAAAACGTCGAGCAGAAGAAAGTCACGGGTAGGTGACAACAGCTGTCAAGAGCACTGAATCGCTGAAGTGAAGCAGAAGCGCGACCGCGGAATAGAGTGCCGAGGTGTTATCTAGTCAAAGGAATGCGGGCCCGTGATTGTTGTCTAATAGTCCCAACACTGTTTAAAATGCGATTAGACGTCCTCAGGCCGCGAGTATTTTTGTTATTTACCGGAACGGTCGCACGTTCGCAAATAGGACTAGGCGATAAAGAGACTACGAGTGTATACACTGTACTTTGAAAATGTCAAAGGTGGGGTCGTGCAGAGCGAACGAGTCTCATCCCCCTCGCTCGCTGCTACGTCCCGTAAACCAACTTGTCAACTATGCACAGAACTGGGGACTGCAGTCGCAGTACAGATGACTGCACTTTAGGTCACGGCTGAATGCACGGTATTGTGGATTCAGAAGACTGTACTTCGCGTGACAGTTCTGCGCGGAGATGACAAATTGGAACGATACAGTGGCAAGAGTTGGCAAGATTTGTAGATCCGGCCATTCTGATCAATAACAGGGATAGCTGTCGTAGAAGACAAGGTGATTATCGCGACGTTTGTCTATTCCGTGCGTGTATTCGCGCGTGAATTCTTCTTCTTCTTCGCGGAGAACGATTCGTGCCGGAGACAGCGCGAAAGTATCGCTAATCTTTTCTGTTTTAACGCTAAATAGATCGAGATTACCTGTCTCACATTTGTTTTCTTTTAAAATCGTTCTACGATCGGTCAATAAGTTCGTGCGATTTTAATTTCGATTTAAAATGATCGGATAGCAATTGCCTAGCAGTTATGTCTCATTCGATAGCTTCGCTGTTGAACATGATTCGTTGAAAATCATGGAGTGTCAAGTTAACAAGAATGAACTTTCTGTTTAGGATCATCAATTTGTTCATTGTTGTTCCTTTGTTCATTTTTGCAAAATGCAAAAGCCTGGAAAGAGTGATTCATACGAAACGTTTGAACGTTTTTGTTTGGTTCATTAATTATCTATGGTCGCTGAGTCGGTGATCAATGTGTTCAAAAAAGATGTTCAATCTTCTCGAACACAATCGTTGAGTATCTCAAAGGTTTTCACTAAATGTTCCAATACTGATCCTTCCCATAAAACACGTGATAATTCCTCAAAGATGAAAGCACGCTTCACGAATTCGAAGAACGCCGTGCGCGAAATAGGCTTTCGTTGCACAAATCACACGATGGCAGTCATCATAATAACGATCTGTAGCAAACGTGTCGACGTTTACATTCGCTTCGCCTTAGTGGAAACGTTACTTCCATCATAACTGACAAATGGTGGCCATTCCGTCGAGTAGGTCAGGTTTATAGCCGCTCAATAGAGGATCGAGGCGTTAGCCTACACTTCTAGACGGTGGTGCGCAATCAATTTAACGTCGAGGGTGGTACCAGCATAAATAGGACCTTGTAGACTCGAGGACTCGACTTTTCTTCCTGCAAGAAGTTTTTTCCGTTCTCGATGACATTCATTGTTCTTGAATTTATTCACAGCACCGAAGTGCACCAGAATCTATTCCATTGTTCCGGCTGCAGGGGATTTCATGCCGGGAAATCTTCTGGTTCGTATAGATCATTTGACATTATCTAACAGGGCCAGCTCTAACCGCTGCCGATTGTTAGAGTTGTTTGGTTCAGTCGAAGCTCTGTCTATCCGATAGAGTTACGAGGTGTTAGACTGTGCCTCTAGATTAGAGTGGCCGATTAATTCGGCGGTCCGCAATAACCACTACGGGCATGCTTGTGTATTATGGGATCAAAGATGAAGTTTCTTAGCCTAGCGGGATTTTCAATATTTTGTGTGTTCATTGTTTTAGCTCGGATTGTTCGGAATCGTGCAATAAGGATAGTCAAGAATAAAGTGGACTGTTCATAAATTTCGCAGTTTGGCTAGAGAAATTAACAAACACAGCAGCGATGTTTTCATTTGAAGGTATATTTGCAAATGCAACAATGGTGGTTATATTTGCGGATAAATTTGCGAACGTAAATTTTTCTACAGAAACATATTTGCAAACACAATAGCGAAATTTTTATTTAGAAATACATTTGCGAACGCGACAGCGACATTTTTATTTCGAAATAATTTTGCAAATAGAATAGTGTATTTTTTATTCGGAAACATATTTGTAAATGCTGCAGCGAGAATTTTACTTCGAGATAAATTTGTAAACGCAACGACGAGATTTTTATTTAGAAATAAATTTGCAAAGATAATAGTGAAGTTTTCTTTTAAGTACTGTTTCAAACTGGTTTTCGAAATTCAATATATTTTGAACGCTGGTTAAACTCTTTCTTGAATTTTTTCAAAGGAAACACGGTAATATTGAAACGTTATAAAAATACGTATTATTTTTATTGTTTTTATTTTTCTGATTGTTCTGATTGTTTTTACTATTCTGATTGTTCTGATTGTGCTGATTGTTCTGATTGTTCAGATTGTTCAGATTGTTCAGATTGTTCTGATTGTTCTGATTATTCTTATTATTACATCGATTATTATTCTGATTATTACCAATCCCAAAGTCCCACATTCCCGACTCTTCCACTTTAAATGTCCGTCGTTACATACAAATAGTAAACAACTCCCTTCTCTGAACTTCGATGAACTTCGCTGAACTTCGCGAGACTTCGCAGGTCTTCTCCAGGAAACTTTCCTCGGAAGGAGTCGAAGTATTCCGATTGGCCATGCAGCGATTCGATTCCTATGCACGCTTATTCGGGACTAAACGTCGCGGAGTCGAACGGGAACGGAGTTCCATCTCGGCGGAAGCGGGAATTAAACGAATTATCGCCGCACGATAATGAGAGGACTCGAGTACCGATGCTATAGGTCGCCTAGTCGGCGTGGTACGAACGGCTTATTGTGATCGTCGCAACTTTTAACGACGGCAAAGGCGGCGCGCGTGATATCTGCTTCTCGCGTAATGAGCTTAATGCAGAAGTTTCGGAGTTCCCGTTCGTTTCTATTCCGGCCCCGGCCGGAACTTTCTTTAAACTCCATCCGTCTGACCCCCATTTCTACTGGACATTTTTATGAATTGAGTTTGAAGCCTCCGCAATCGTTTCCAGCGGCCGGTCGCGATATCACGTAAAACGTCATGGATAAACTTTTGATACGTGAAACCGTCTCCTTCTTTCCGCCTTTCCGCATCTACCTCCGCTTCGTCCACTTCACCATCGTTGATTGTATTCGGAACTTTCTCGTTTCGCCGTTGAGTTGACCTAGGAAAATCTGATTGGCGTTGTAGCAACGAGAGCTCGTGTCAACGCGTTAAGGAGGTACATTCCGGTTTAGATATGCGCTTTTTCAGGCATTCTTTCCGATTTTTGTTGTTTAAACAAACCGTATACGGTTTTATACTGCGGTTTCGCACATATATCTATTAATGTTTCTAGTATATGCAGTATTTTTTTCGAGTAAAATTAATGCCAGATGTACAAGCTACATCGAAGTTAGTCCCATTAACTCTCGCAAGGCAATTGTTCATTGAATTACTCGATTTTCGACGATTAAATAAACTAAATTTTTGTGACATTAAGAACAACTAAATGTCGAACAAATCTGCAAGAAATATCCTCAAAAATATGTATGAAAAAATTACTGAATAAAGATCAGAGTTGTTGTAAATATCGTCAGTAGTACAACTGTGAAAATGGTCCGCCATCCGAGGGTTAAAAAAAGTGTCACCACGGCTGACACGACTGTGCCTGTACCATTAATCGGAAAAGAAAACAGGGGAAAAGTATGTTTAATTGAAAGAATGTAGTTATGGCTGCAACTAGGGAAAAGTCAAAATTTTTTGAATTTTTATAATCAATCTGCGACGATGGCAAAAAACGCACCGAAGCGTTCCTCGAAATAATTTTCAGCTTAAACCGTGTTATCCGACTGATACAATTTTGTGTCCGTAATGGAAAATTACAACGTCAATTAAGGGCTGTTTGTAACAGATGTAAAATTCTTCCGATTCGTTTGTGATTTTCATTACGATTAGCACACACGTGCACACACTCACACAGAGTTTCTTCGTCGAGTACACGGTGAAATTATTGTAATCGCAGAGAAAAAGAATACGTTAGAAAGATTAGTTTACCAGGCACAATGTCGACGAGATTTCTTTTTCTAAATTCCAATTGGTTCGAATGAAATAATATCAGAAAGTCGCGTTTTCTAACTTTCTCATCCGAGCTTATAATCAAAATTTAAACAATGCGTTTCTTGGTTAAATAACCCGGCTTCCTTGCAATTATATTATCACCACAGATGAATAAGTAATTATTAGCGGTCTCACAGATCGGCAACAATAGCTAAGGATCGAGGAAAAGATTAAAAATGATTAAATTATCATTGGTATTAATTCGTAATATTTATTCGGTTGGTATCAAACTATTTTCCATAATTTTCTATCAACAGTAACAAAGCAGAATCTCGTGACTATTTAACATTGATTTTAATGCATTTGAGAAGACATAAAATTCATTGCACCTACTTCTGGCAATACAATTTAGAAACACGTCAAATTCAACATTTATTCGATTCAACGTCGAACATTGCACCGCTTCTCTGCTCACAGAATGCAACTTTCAAACTGTCCATTTTTTTGAAAAGAGAAAGTTGTTGGAATAAAGACGCCGAAAATGCTTGCACCGACTCGGAACGGACCGACGATAATTGACCTAGGTGTTTGGCCAAAGTAACCAGAAATGGCTGGAGTACTGCGGCGGGTTTAATATTTCAATCGGATCCAGACAATCAATCTTCAATGAAGCTCTTTACATTGGCGTTCCAGGCAAACACAGTAGTTAGCACACGGAAATGGCTTCCGGATTGCTCTGGATTCCTGGATTTCCCGTTATCGGCGGTGTCCAAGTCACGTAACGGAACGTAAAGACGACTTTGAGCATTGTAACGATAGCTCTCGCAACGTGTAACGCAATTGGCTGGCCTCCTGTTGGTACACACGTTTTGGCAGGATGAACCAAGAACGAGCGGATAGAGAGACCGGCCGGCGTAGCAATAGCTTTGATCCAATGTTCTGTACAATGCGTGCACGTAAACGTGCCAAATCTAGTTGTTCGATCGTTCATTCGGTAGGTTTGACAAATCTGTCCCGATATGCGGCCCTCTGATCTCGGGTATTTGCGACAGTGTCATTAGAAACATCTGTGCTTTTATCGCTGTCCTTGCGGTCGCCGTTCACCATCGGCAACGTCGTCAAACATCGAGCCCGAGCCAATCGTCTAGTTAATTACGTGCCGCAGATGAGATTCTGATGGGTCAGAACGATAGCGGCGTAAGTCAGATTATCCTCATTGCGAGAAACACGGAGTGTTGTCGTATACAAACACGTGTATTGTTTGCTGACCAAATTTATTGACGCAAATTGCGATTAAAAGAATTTACAGTAACTTTATCATTCATTTCACGTCTTTTCAACATTTTGCCATCTGTAAATTACATTTTGAGACAGAAGTAGTCTCACTTATGCCAGCATGATACAAAAGTCTCACAACATTGAAAAGCCAAATTGGAGATTTGAAGAATCGTCGTATTTCGGAAACAATTTCTCATAAGTTGAACAGTGAATTTAATTAGAACGCTGCTTCGATAATTTTGTCCTTCTGTTTTTACAACAGATTACTGTTAACGATTATTTCTCGTTTGCAGATTCGTGTTACGTTCGCATGCAACGCGATGATTGAACGCCACATCGAACGAACGAACAGCCTGTTTCTGCGATTCAAACGCTATAAATACATAATTTAAATAGGTATTAAAGTACCGAATACTATTGGCGTAAATTCTGAAATGAAAGACCAGAAACACTTTGATTTCGAACGATTAAATACGAGACTAACAAAATTTCTCAATTTCACGAATGAAATGGAGAATTAAATGCTGGCGAGGGAAATTAAATGTTAAAATTCGCAACGAGCGTGTTCGCTGTAATTATTTAGAATAGAAATAGTTGCGTAAGCACACAACCAGCAAACATCGATGCAACTGTTTTAGTAAATTCTTCGCACTGTTAGACGCGACGACATGAGCATTTTAATAAAGACCGTAACTAATAACGACGAATAAAGCGAAAATAATTACTAGACAGATATTTGTTTCGTTTATAAATCATTTCAGCATGTCGAGAATCGGTGATTTTAAAAACAGTGTTTTTAGAAACTTTTAACGTTTTGCTACGTCGTATTCGATCTATTCCATTTTCTCATGAACGCATAAAATGCGCAATTTTATAATCACAGCACTATTAGAACGTTAAACTCGCTAAAAATATTGAGAACGATAAATTCGCTTCCCTTCAATTCGCACATTTAAACATCCGTGCACGGTATTAATTTATTTCTCGATTTTCCAGCCGTTTCATGAACACCGAAGCAATCTACTGCAACATGGTACATTGTGTTTATTTTTAATCGTACTTTATCGTGCAAAATCCTTCTAACAGATTACATAGAATACAAATGTTCTTTTGATATTTCTGATGCACCGCGTTTTCGAATGAAACTACAGTCGGATAAAGAAAAGTCGAGCGACGCGCGACGGTTCGGAGATAGTTAATTAATTATAATCCGGCGATCAGATCCGAAAGGCGTCGATTCTGTTGCGAAGCGAGCCGACCCCGTCAGCGGATTCGATTGCTGCGGTTGCATTCACTCCACACAGAACTCCGTTCGTCCGTTGTCCAAAATTGGACAACAAGCCGCGACAAGTTCACCGGGAAACATGAATGTGCCAATGAATAAGGGAGCACGAAACTATCGCGGCCGGCTGCGATTCGGCACCCCGTAAAATAATCTCCGCCTTCGCATTGTCGGAGGACTCAATCGATATTCCCGACAGCCTGCGAAGTTCCGTCGCGCGACAGCTGCAACGCGACCGTGTTCGTCCAGAAAAATGCAACGCGCCCCTCGGCGTTAGCCTTTGTAGCATTTCATCGGACGATTTGCCCTGTCGACGGGTCCCGTCTATAATTCGATCTATCAAAATCCCGAGGAAACGCGGCGGCAACGAGTTTCGTCGCCGCGATCGTCTCGGCCGATCTACGGCATCGTCGCGCATCGTCGCGCACACCTTCTGTGTCGAACAGCTTTCCGATCGCCGCGCTGATTCCGTTCGGCGATATGGTTAGCACGCTTTCGGATGTTCATTAGGAAATGGGGCGTCGCCGAACGGAACGAACAAAGTCATTCGTATCGAACCGCGAGTCCGGGGTAGCCGGCCAAGGCACGGCTGAAGTGGATTCATTGTCCTGACGATGATTAAGTGAAATCCGTTAAAGCCGCGCGATTGGGTCTGGCGCTGCGGTTGATCGTTTTTAGAGCTACTTCATTCCGATTCGTTGTGTTTCATAGATCCGTTTTATAGTGACCGGAACCTCCGGGAATACGCTCGAGAAATATGCTGTTTAGAGCGTGACACGAGAACTCTCATCGATAATGATCAAATGCGCTGGGCGCTTGAAAACTGGACGAGCTTCTTCGCAGTTTTCGGACACCTTTCTCGAACGCGATATCGTTGAAATGCGATCTTCGGTTCGTTCGTTGCTGAATCGATCTCTGTTCGTTGCAACAGATCGGCGTGGTCGCCTCGCGTTCATCATATTTTTTACATGATTATGTAGTCTAATTCGTATCCCTTTCATCGAACAAAGTTTATATACAGGATGTCCCAAAAATGTCTCGCAATCCGAAAGTGGCGGGTTCCTGAGGTCATTTGAAGCAACTTTTTCCTTTACAAAAATTTTCTCCGAGGCACCGTTAACGAGTTATTAACGAAAAACAGTGACCAATGAGAGGCGAGCTCAGCTGGCGCGAGGCGATCGAGCCAATGAGCGGAACTGGGCTTCGCGCGCTGGTTGGCTGGGCCGCCTCGCGTCAACCGTACTCGATTCTTATTGGTCGCTGTTTTTCGTTGATAACTCGTTAACGGTGCCTCGGAGAAAATTTTTGTAAAGGAAGAAGTTGCTTCAAATGATCCGAGGAACCCGCCATTTCCGGATTGCGAGACATTTTTGGGACACCCTGTAGACTGTTGTAAATCGATGCGAAGACAAAAGAAGTGTGAAACAATGCATATGAACACGATTATTTGGTTCAAACGATGAGCGAGTGAGCTACTAGAGCAAGCCACTATAGTGGCGCGTCGTCCAGAGAGATGATATCCGCGAAAGCCACTATAGTGGCGTGTCGTTCTGAAAGATGATATTCGCGGAAGTCACTATAGTGGCGCGTCGGGCCTAAAAGGTTAACGCGTTTCTACAGTACGGCACACATTGACACGTTCGCTACCAGCGTCACTAGCGTACGTAGTTATATTCATATTACATTTATTTATATAATAAATTTATATTTATTTATAGCTGTATTTATTTATCGTATTAGATACACCGTATCCCGTTATAAAAATATGACAAAGATGTCGTCAAAGGGAAGCCATAAATTCTCGAAATATCGTGCCTTGCTTGACAATTTTCATTTCTATTACATTGACAATTTGACGTTGTTCACGCGAAATATAAAATCGTGTCGGTCTCGCATGCGCGACGCTGCGGTAGCGAACGTGTTAATTACCGTCGGTGGCATCAAATAAGAAAGTTCGTAACGCGGTGTCTCGCGGAAACGAAGCAACCGTGGTGCCAGGTTCGTGCCAGCGTCTTTTGATCATTACGATGAGTGAAACGCGCTCGTAAACTTGGCGTCCTTGGATTTGTTTTATAAATCTGTTGAACAGCGCCGCCGCGGAGAAGTATGTTGAAGTCTGCTCGCAACAAGGGAACAATGTGGATAGGGTTTCATGAGGGATGGCGACGGTGCCGGGAGGTCGCCGGGCGGGTAGGGGAGTTGACGAAAGCTCCAAAGGCGGATACTCATGTTGGTCACGTATCACGGTGCCGGTAGATTATGGTGTACCATGCAACAAAGCAAACTACGGGGGCCGGAAAAATATATGCGCTCGTATTACGGCCTTACACTGTTAAACCATTTAAAGAGCAGGCTATAAAATGCACAGGGAAACTGCAGGCTTTCACCGACGTTAGAGACGTTCTTTTTGTTCTATCTCGCAAAAATGTCGAGCCCCGCGGTTCTAAAACGCCGTTCACTCATTCAAACGTTTATTCCAGTTTTGTCAACGGTCACGCCCCTTTCTGTCACGCTTATGAAAAACTGTATTCAGCTTTGTATCGCATTCCGGCCGCTTCCTTTTTTTGGCGCGCGCGCGCGCGCGCGTTCCACGGTATTTTGCAAATTTAAATGTCCCGTTAGAATAAAATACGAAGTGCTCGCTTTGACGGTTTCGCGGTAATCGCGGTATCCTCGGTCTCTTTCCGAGCACTCGACGCGAATTAGTGCCTCTTTTTGTCTTCAACGCTTCATTCTTGCCGCGTTAAGCAGAACGAGTGCTTCTCGCCCTTAATACGATCAATCGTGATGTCGTTATTCCGTTGCACGTTCCGATGTAAATAGGTGCACACGATTTTCAATATTTTTCGCTATTTCCGCCACGGGGATACAGTATTTAAATCGCAAACGCGAAGGCCGCTGTCATGTTCGACGTTGCTTGACGCGGAACCAAAAACACCGGCAATGAAATTTACACACGCATTTTGTCCGCAATGTCCGTATACACTGTCGTTCCACAGTTTTCGCAGTGGAGCAAAGGATAATTTAATAAATTCAAATAAAATGTTCGAACAGCAGAACATTTAGACAGCAGGAGTTTTCGCATCGGCGATTTTATTGAACCGGAGATCCCGCTCGATGGACTTAATCACATTAAAGCCACATGTAAGCAGTGTTCTGAATTCGTTATACAAATGAAAATAAAATAACTTTCAAAGGGAACATACAAAATTTATTTGACCGTTGTTTTCGTAAAACCAACGATTCAGCAGTTAATTCAAACGACACTTATTCACGGACACCCTGTATATACTGCTTAAAAAATTGAAGCATAGACAAATTTTTGATAGAAGTTGGTCGACTTTGACTGACGATCACTCCACGAAAAATCATCGTAGGATCATGACATATTCTTTAAATTAAACCTTGAAATCTCTACTTTAAGATAGCCCTTCTGGATGTTGAGTTTGTCAAATAGAGGTTTCATGCTTTGATTTTTAAAAAAAGTCATCATTCCACGATGTTTTCTCGCAGAGTTATCGACTGCTAAAAAAGGGCTACTTTAAAGTGTTGTAATATTGCGGAAAAAAATCGCAGACAAGTTTCTTTTTTTTTAAATTAAAGACAAAGGATCGAACTTCATTTCGTCGTAACCGGCATCTCCAAACAAAATTGTACAAAGTCCGTGCATTTCGTCAAACTTGACGATCTTCACTATGACAAACATGGCCTCGCATTTAAAGGGTTACAGCGATGAGAGCGCGTCAAATTCGAAGTCCGAAAACGCCATCTTCAAGTAGAGGTTTCAAGCTTTAATTCCAGGGAAAATTCATCATCCTACGATGATGTTTCGCAGAGATATCGGCGGCCAGAGTTGGCCGATTTTTCTCGAAAATGTTCCAGTTTCTATAACTTCTCTGAGCAGTGTATTTCGTGAGAAGTATCGATACAAGCAATTCTCTAGCAACATGCTCTTCCGGCCTCGACGAGAGCAAACCGCATTGCACCTTAGCACGAAAATCCACGGAAAGTTCAAGACCATGTCAATACGTGTCCCCCCGGTGTACGTGTCACTCGGTATGCCAATAAATAGTTTCACACAGTTTTCCTAATCCATGTTCCCGAAGTGGTCCCGGTGTACGAGACGTTCACGGTCCCCGACAAATATTTTTCCTCGTGCTCGGCGACAAAGGAAGGCTGCAGGACTGATAACAGAATACCAAAGGCAAAAATCGGACGCGGCTGTTATTGATTCGTTCGTATTTTTCAGTGGCAGCGGGAAAAGTTCTCGGCCCGCCGGTCTGATCAATACTCGAAAAAAAATATATAATTTATGACGCGCTACACACGCGAAGGTCATTAATCTTTGTGAACCACGGCTGAACACGTTTCCACATGGCCGGCAGGAATCCTGATACGAAATCTCATTGGTAACGCGGAGACCGAGATTTCAGGCGCGGTCTCCGCGCTCGGCGGAGAAACTATCGTCCGATTTCTTTCCTCATAACTAATAGTACGTCGAACCCGCTCGAAATTTACGGTTCCGTCGGCAAGAATGCGTTCGTTGAATCGATTCCAGCCGGGAGCCACTGTGTGAGCAAATATTCTCTAACTTACTATCGCTCTTCACTATCGCTCGCGTTACCTAATACGAACGTTTTATCTTCGCAGGAGCCTGTCGACGCGTACACCGATGCGTCGCTTATTCTTGGCGGACGAAATTATTTGTCAGGGGTTCGATGATGAATTTTCGGGATTAATACAACTGCTGGCACAGCCGAACAGGGGCTGATTCTACGTACAAAAATTAGACGAATATATTAGAATAGATTCTTTTCTCATTCGGGACTTCGTCTTCGAAGTAGTCGACTTTAAAGCAGAGCTTCAAAGCAAAGCGCAGAGATTTTCGATAAAACAGAGAGGCCACCTTAAACAAATGGAACAGAAAAAATGATCGGACAATTAAATGCGCGGGACCAATTCCCACCGAAGTCGTAAATCTATTACACAGAACTGCAATTAACAAACGACGCGCGGCACGACAAGATTGATGCACCGGGACGCAGTTCCTTGGCAAGCAAATGCTGTGATCATATGTCAAGTAGAATGAATATATCATTCGTCCGGCCAGGGTCAGATCTAGTCAGATCATTGCTAGTAGAGCGTGTGAACGCGTGACGAAGCTATAGTTATAATTATGTATCATGATCGCTATAGAATTGTCACTTCGGAACAGATCTATCGAATAAGCGATATACATCATCGCGATATTGTTCCAGGTGACTTTGTATCGATTGGAATTCATTTGCGACGATGAAACGATCCTCCGAAATTATTGCCATGATTTTGGAACAGCTGCAACGAGCAAGCAATATATATCATCGTGATATTGTTCTAGAAGATTTTGTATTAACGAAATTCATTTGTAGATTGCTGAAACAATTCGCTGGAATTACTGCCACGATTTCGGTACATTTTCATGGAATAGGCGGTTTCATTGAATAACACACGCGTCGTCGTAATATCGCTTTAAATGATTTTGTATTAACGAAATTAATTTTGTAAATGATCAAACAATCCGTTGAAATTATTCCCACGATTTTGGAACAGTTCCGTTGAATAAGCATTATTAATCTCTAAATGACGAAACGGCCCACAAAAATGATTGCCGTAACTTCGTTTCGTGTTAAGAAATGAGACGAAGCGGAACGAATAATATTAAAACATAATATAAATAATATGACGCGACGCAAAAGGAATGAAATGAGAAGCTTCGTTGTAATTTGCGAGTCTTCTTCGTTTATTTCTAAAGAAACTCAATTTCAAATCGCCGAATGCAAATTATCTATAGAGCATTTGTAAACAGATTGTTCCTAAGATGCTGGTTCGATTTGAATCGAGCAACAATAAGTACTTTTGTCAACGCCGCGAAACTCGAAGTATTATAGTCCATTTTGCGAACAATTGCAGGACACGGGCAATATGGAGAAGGAATATTAATTTTCGCGAAAAGTATTCGTTAAGCATGACACTTCACGGTAAATTATTGCACAGTGTGATACTGGAGAGGACCGGTGCCGTCGCGTCCGTTTCGTTTATTAAATGAAGAAAAAGGAACGCGCGGAGAGATCTCCGCTTTGAGCCTGTAGAAAATATTTCGCCGAGTTTTCGCTGTTAGCAATCAAAGACTTATGAAACAGTCTCATCGGAATCGTCGGGAACGAAGGTGCAGCGTTTAGAAAGCCTGGTAATACTGTCTGCAAATAATGTTAAGTAGAGGCCATATAACTTTCGGTGCACACATTGACGCAGAAATCCGTGTTCCAAGGTTTCATGGGAATCGGCGGAGAACTATTTCAGTCTCCTTTACTTTGAATTACCAAATGAACCTAATTGGTAATAAACAGCTTCCTCTCTCTGTGTCTGCAATTTTTTCGAGAGTTCTCGAGATCAGAGAGATACGATGTACATAAAATTTGAAGCATTTTTAATTCATCAAAATTGCAACTGCGTGAAAATTGAATTCCATTTAGTTGCAACATCTTCGAAGTCCGTTTGCATTTGTTATTAACCCTTTCGATACTACGAGCCACTATAGTGGCCCTCCATAAGATGCGACCGAGGTACTACGAGCCACTATAGTGGCCCTCCATAAGATGCCATCGAGGTACTAAGGGCCACTATAGTGGCCCTCCATAAGTTCGATCGTTTGTAGCGAATAAAGTCAGTGCTTACTGCAGAAAGCTAATTCACCTTATTTTTCTCTCAACAACGGATAAATAGATATGCCTTATTTTTTTCAATTTTGTTTAACTTCATTTGGATTAACCCTTTTGCTACGGGCGGGTTCTCCGCTGCGGTACCCCCGCAACGATCGGCGTCTTGTAGCGTGCAGCGATGTCGCAGCGCGCCGTCCAGCAGAAGTACCGCGGCGGAAAATCCGCCCGTAGCGAAAGGGTTAAATTCAGCACGACGGTGCCGAAATATCTTTCTTCGATCATGGCAAATAAATCGAACGGCGATCGTTCACGGTGATCGTACATTTTCGATACTTGAAAAATTACAAACAAATATCGCTGATATATCGCAAATATTTAACACGACGACAAATGCTTTATTTATGTTTGCAAAAGAAACGTACCATATTTTTAAATACTTTGCGAGATGTTTTCGCAGAACGTGTACACGAGACATTGCCAAATATTAGCGCTGTAAATTTAAATAAACGGAGTCGATAATGTAAATAGATCGGATGAGAGAATACGACGATTCTCATTGAAGCAAATACCAAGTTCATCTGAAACGTTTTGGAAACGCTGCTGCGTGCTTTCCCGTTGCAAGAAGAATATTTCCCCATCGATAATCGAATGGTACTTCACCGTTCGCAATTAACAGCGATACTTAATAATCGAATGATATTTAAATCGACTGGCTTCTTTGTATGAAGACGTAACCACTGTGGTTCGCCGCAACCCTTTCCATCTTTGCAATCATCCTCGTGGTCATTAGCATAAAGTCTTTACGAGCGAAAGAGTTAAAGGAAATTACTTTTAACTTCTCGGTTAATGAAATGCGATTGTACACGGATGAATTGTATTTACCGCGACAGCGGAGTGCTGATCCTCGAAAGTAACGTTCTTTTTAGCGTGACGGATTTAGAACAACCAAGTTCTTAATACTGTGCTAATTCATAGTAACTGCGGATTTTATGCGTTTATAATGAAAATGAATCGATCCAATACAAAATAGTGGAAATGTCTGAAGGGTTTGAAAATACCGTTGCACTAGTTTCAAACTGTTAAAATAATTATGGAACGAAATAAATATCTACTTAGCTCCAGTATCTCGTAATTAATGCAGACTATTTTTATTTTGCAGGAAAATCCGCGGTATAATAATCTATGTCGTTTGACATTAAAAATAATGTTTCTTTTTATCGTTATATTAAATTTTATTATATTCAATTTCTTGTATTAAATTTTTCAATATCAGAGGA
The DNA here is from genome assembly GCF_051020955.1 of Megalopta genalis. Taxonomy (NCBI): domain Eukaryota; kingdom Metazoa; phylum Arthropoda; class Insecta; order Hymenoptera; family Halictidae; genus Megalopta; species Megalopta genalis. Next base: position 12,702,725 of record NC_135023.1, read on the forward strand.
TATTTCGATTACTCAGTACTTCGACATTCTGTTATTATTAATACATTGTTATTTAAACAAAAATTGTTAAACTCCATTTTATTATCATTTTACTCCCAAAAGCCTATTAATTGACCTTTCTAAATAATAATTTCGAAAGATCTTGTTACCTATTAATCTAAATAATTTTATGTATGGATATAATATATATAATAATAAAATTATAATATATATATAATAATAATATAATAAAATAATAAATATATTTATATATATATATATATATATAAATAATATATATATATAATAATCATAATAATATAATAATATATTATATATAATATATTTTATTTATGGATTATTGCAGCTTTCCAGCAGTGTTTTAAAAAATTCGTAGCTATTGAAAACACCTAATAAATAAACTATTAATGTTCCACGAGTTTTCAGAGGATAATAGATTTTTATAGAAACGTTTCAATAAATAGATTACAACAAAACTGTTCCACCATTGCGATATTTATATTTTCAGTTGGTTTACATTGTATCACAGTGTAATAGTTCCAACACTTTCGCACGTCCCAATTAATTACCTCGCATCGCTTGTAAGCGCCCACATGTAAATCAAAACGGCTGGCACCGATTTGTTAGGAAAGTTATAATACGTTTTGCCTCGCCCCTAACCCGCCGTGGTTCTTCCGCCGACTCGAAGCACAAAAGCGAAGTTTAAAAAAGGGAACTTCCAACGCGGGACTGTAATATGTAATCTGCGACGGGGAATCGTTGCGCGTGAAAATTTATCTAGCACCAGGTTCTCGTTCGGAGAACTGAGCCCGGCGTTTACAGCGGCCGTAAAAAAAGAACGAATGTTGATGTAACGTCCAACTTTATGAATCTCTGAAATGTTTAAGACGCAATCATGAGCCGGACGCTTAAGTCGGAGAAGCGGAAGGGATCATTAAAAGAAAAGGGAAATGAGTTACGTTTCGCACAATGACGACGGCCTCGCAGCGGATCCGCGGAGGTAAGACGAAAAACTCGGTCGCCGCGTTTCCCTTTGTTGGGAAAATGTTTCCACGGAATTTTGACGAATGTTTATCGCACGTCCGCGCGAAAGATACAATAGCTCGTAAAGCACAATGGAACCGTAAAATACGGTCGAATCGAATACTATCTCCACTTCGATGGCAACATTAACGTCTTCGACGGCGAAAGCGAACTTCTGTTTCACTCCAATCTTTGTAAATTACGCCCGAGCAGTTTCACTTTGCATAAAGATTTGCAGTCCAGAGATTACTGTAAAGAGCGCTTTAGTTTCGAAGAATCAAAGTCCAGCGGGAAGAAGAAGTGGAAGAAGTTCCTTGATACTTCCCATTGGAATTCACTGTAAGTCCGCAAGCTTCGTTTTTCACCTTTTACAATTGCAACATAGTGACTCTTATTCGGAACTTCACAGCTTTACAGCTTCGCTGCGAAAAGTCAGCTTTTCTATGAAGTATACGATTAATCTGAATTTTTGTTACTCGCAACGATTTATTATTTTATTATTTCTTAACGCTTGATCAGCGGAACTTCTCGATAACAGTGTGCCAGAGTAGGCTTGGGTTCGTTTAGAATTTGTTACAGCAATTTTTCTCGATGCGATTCCTGAGTTAATTCCTCTAAAAACACCGTGGGTCGAAATAGACCCTCTCCCGAGTTACGCACACTTCGCTCGAACATTGTTGCCCTCCAACAACAATATATCTAAATAATACATATATATATATATATATATATATATATATATAATATTATTAGATATATTGTTATATATATAATATATTAGTTATGATATATATATATATATCATAACTAATATGCGATTATTATATATAATATATTATAAATAACGTATATATATATTATAACTAATAATATATGTAACAACTAATATATTATATATATAACGTATACATATATATATATATATATATATATATATATATATATATATATAATAACTAATATATTATATATATAACAATATATCTAATAAAATTGTAAAAACAAATATTCGGACAAAGGAGTCTCTGTTCTAATTATTACGAAGTATGAATAATCAATCGCCCGACTGGCGCACAGAGAACCCAGAAATAATTTTACGTACAGATTTCAGAGCAAGCGAAAGACGAGTCGTGTACACAAAGGAATTACAAGTCCAACGCAACCGTGAGGCCGCGTGAAATTGGAACGCCGACTGATTGTGTAAAGAGAAGATCGTCGGATTGACTGAATTTTGCGCGCGGTTGTGTGAGTGGGCCGACACAGGGTCGGGAAGAAAAAGGGTAAATTGCGAACTCAAGTTTATGAGTACAGATTGCAGGTGGGAAGGGAACGGCCGCCAAAAAAAGGATCTTCGGAACAGTCGACGAATTTGTCGAGCTGGTGGGTCGCTGATGGGATCATCAGTACCTCGGACCCTAAGCACGAGCAGCACCCCTAGGTCAAAGGATCGTTCGGCGGCATGCAACGGAGGGATTGATTGACGTAGCTGTGATTGACCAAATTCAGTGATTCAGCAAAGCTTGGCCAGCGACGCTTAGCCAAACGTTGCGTGCCACGTCTTACGCAATCGAGTCGGTGATATCGATTACCGGCGCTGATTAACGATAAACCTTAGCCAGCAATAATCGCAAACGCCGCAGGGGCTCGAAGTTTCTCGGTTCCCTCTATGGGGAAGGTCAGAAGCTGTTCGCAGCGATGTCGCGATGTGGAGAAATATATTTCAAATATATTTGAAATCTATTATTATTATTATTATTATTATTATTATATTATTATTATTATTATTATTATTATATGTTTGAATTTTATAAATATATTCAAGTTTATTTGCCAAATTCTCTCTCTCTCTCTCCCTCTGCATCACTTGAGAAGATAAGAATATTTACAGTCTGTCTATTATTTCAAAAATCGATTTTACCTAATCCTGGACTGTATAATATGTACTGTATAAATTGTATTAAATTATATTGTGTAAATTACGTTTAATACACATATATTGATTTATAATTAAGTTTATGCTATATCCATAATTAAAGTTTCATTGTATCAATGAAATTCTGGAATACTGGTGTTCACTAACAAAATTTCATTGCAATAGTGAAACGTTGATCATTAATATCTAAAAAATATCATTCGAACTCTGTGATGATATATAGGGTGGTCTACTTAAACGTTTCCTATTAAATATCTCCCCCAATAGTGATGTTACGAAAAATTGTCTTATACGGAATTCAACTGGTATGAAAAGGCGAATATAGAAGCATCGAATAACGCGGACATAGGCGTCGGTACACAGAGAGATTAAGAGGGAGTCACCACGATTATCAATAATTGAGAAATAAAATCTGCGAGACCGGTCATTCAGTTATCGGAATCGTGCTGATTTTAGCGTTTGAAACCCGCAGGTATCTCCGGATCTGATCAAATTACTGAAAGTTGAATCGCGGCAGACTTTGAGCGCGACCAAGACACTGCCGTGACAGTGACTCTCGTTCCCCCAACGGTTCGGCAACATCTTTTCCGGCCGAGGACGAAGCACGGCAATTGCCGTCGGCTCAATTAAGGTAATCGGCTTTCCGGAGTGATCGGTTGCTTCGGTACGGTCGCGTTCTTCTCGCGACATTCCGCATTTCTTTTGGTATCTGCGGCGAACCGCTTCGCTGTCGCTGGATAACACGAGCATTCTATCGATGCGATCATAGCGGTGATCAAAGCAAAAGCGAGTCATTTGAAGAATTTTCGTGGCGAAAATCGGTAACAGGATAAGCTGATCGATCGAGTTCAAGGCGGCGACGGAGTTTTTATAAATGAACTTATCGCTATAAGTCAAAATGACTGGTTTCTGATTTGTTCATCTACAGCATCCGACATTATAAAAATGTTTCTGAGAGAAATGTTTAATTTGATTAAAAAATGTCATGCTCTCATATCTCGACATTTATAAGAGAAATGGTAACACGAAACACAAAATAGGAAAAAGAACACAGCATGTTATTTTTAAGATAATTAAAAATATCGACAGAAGAGATACAGTAAGTTCTTCCTAATTGACGCTCGGCTTGGAAACAAAAATGGATAATTAGGGAGGAGGAGATACAATTATTCGAGCTATGCTGTGCGTTTTCATAGTTACCGATTGTCAAGAACTATAAAAACGAACAGCAAGGCTCGATTAATTGTACCTCCTCTTCCCAAATTGTTCATTTTGCTGAGCGTCAATTAGGGAGAATTTATTGCACATCCCTATTCAATTCTCATCTCTTGAAACTGATGATGGAAACTTTTATTTGGAAACTTTTATTAAAGATCTGCAGTCTAGTTATTGATTCCGACAACATTGAAAACGTAGCAGTCGGCAAAACAAATGTACTATTACGTCATTAAGCATGAAACGAACTGTATAATATTATAAAATTATATTATAATTATATTATAATATGATATTATAATATTATAATTATATTATAATTATATTATAATATGATATTATAATATTATAATCATATTATAAAATTATATTATAATTATATTATAATTATATTATAATATGATATTATAATATTATAATTATATTATAAAATTATATTATAATTATATTATAATATGATATTATAATATTATAATTATATTATAAAATTATATTATAATTATATTATAATATTATATTATAATATTATAAAATATAATTATCTTCATACCTAACCACCCAATATATCGCACTGGCAAGATATTAATAGAGAAATATGAGAAACATGCGCAGAATACGTATGAGAAATAACTGCACCGGATAAATGGACAACCACTTTCGAAACCAGGTACAAACAAAACAGTATTTCTAAAATTCCTTCTATTCAGTATCAATTTGCAAGCAGAATATTGGCGAACCGTCCAACGCAGACTCTCTGATTCCTTTTCGGACTACCTTATGCAAGAGTCTCCTTTGAGGTACGAACTATTCGACGCGACACGAAGATTATCGCCCGATTGCATGCGAAAGGGTTGCTACAAATTCTGCGACGTGTGTCCGAAGATTTTGGACCCGTTGGTCCGATGGAACGGGGCCAGAGGGTTCCGGCACGGAGTCACTATCAAAATGCAAAAATCAGATTTAACAAGTGATCCGGGTCTCGAGAAGACTCCGCAGCCATTCAGGAATCCGGCCAAAAAACGGCGCTGCACTCTGCTCCCTTTCCTTCTCCTCGCTTTTCTCTTATTTGTTCTGCGGAGCACAATGTGCGCGCGCTTGGACGAAGACGAAGAACTGGAGTGCTCTGTTCTCCGGACAGTATCAAATTCGGGCATTCACGTGCAGAGCTACAAGTCTCGATCCATCGAGCGCCGTTCCCATCGATCGATACAATTAATTTCGGCCGGATCTACGTCGACGAAAATATCGAGGGTGAATGGTAAGAAGCTTTCGAGTATGTTGATCAGAGGATGAAATAATCCGGCGATGCGGCCGGATTTTTGCAGAGGGCCAATGCGAAACATGCGCATGCAGAAACGCAGCTCGAACGAGGCTGCCACTAATTCCGTACTGTTTTTTCATTTTTAACATTCGTTTCGCAGCGTACATTTTTCAGTCGAGGATAAAAACTGCTGTCGCTACGAAACTGCTCCAGTTACTTTCGCACCGACGTATGGAGCATTGTCGGACTTTTTTTATCATTTTCAATTTACCGTAGTTTAGCCGCCGCGACAAATGCGCGTGAACTGTCCGGGCGTAAATAGGGCCGACGCCGTTTCGAGATTCATCACTGTCCGCGTAAGAAGAACAATGGTGTAACGACCATTGAAGTCGTTAAATAAGTCGTGACATTTTTAAATATATTTCTGAGAGATCTAAACATTCTTGCAACAACGATTTGCACGAATTTGTAAGGTGCAGTTCTTCGTTGGTGAAATAAAAATTGCAAATATGAAACAATTCAAACAATTGTTGTCTAAAATTAGAAGAATACTAGGCTTCCTTGACGGGACATCGAAATATTTGACACGTTCGCTATAAATGCAAATTCTCATTTCGTTTAGACTCTTATAGAACTCATTGCGTTCGTGAAATCTCAGCTCCGGTATTAACGTTCGACCGAATAAACGAGTTCTTCTAAATGATGAAATTTCATCGCAGATGTTTCGCGCGCGCGGCCTGACGGCTCGATAATTACGAGAAGTTCGAAATGCCCCCGGGAAATCGGCTTATGTAAATATTATATTTTTAGCAACTTCGCATTCAGGGGAATTGGGAATTCCAAATTCACCGAGTCTCAATGAAGACAGCGAGCGCGCGTTCCTTATGCCTTAAGCCCCGCGCCTGAAATAAATCCGTCCGTCTCGGCGCCGAGTGACCTGGATTCTAGTGTTAGGGCGGAATCTCAATGCCCGAAAATTTCGGACCTGTTTCTTCCTTTCTGCGTCGAGCCACCGGCTCCTACGATTATTTTGCCACCGCGAACGTCTGCGCGATTATGTGGTCGCGCTACTTGTACGCGAAGGAACATTGAGACACGAAACACCAAAATTTCTGATTCGTTTTACAGCTGATTAAAAAATGTCTATCTTGCGTTAATGCGAAATAATTTAGAGTGAGACAATCGTGTGCGTAACAAGTTCGAGCTTAAAGAGAAGTTTCTTTTTTAAGGAGTACGATGAAGAGGTAAAATCTCTATTCCCGAAAAACATTTCTAATTTTGAGAAATTGGAAAATAGGACTGTTTTAATGAAACAGTTGCATTCTGCGGAGAAAATGGTAGTGTTTCTTCTGTGTTACCGGTAAATGAAACATTGATTTTAATAATGTATAAATTATTAGTTCAATTTATTTTAATATAATGTATTGTACTTCATTGTATTTTTACTATTTTATTTTATTTCATTCTCTTGTTTTATTTCATCTATTTTATCTAATTGTATGGTATGTGATGTATAAAGTGTTCACATTGATTTTTAATAAAAGACGTTGAAATTGTAAAAATAATTAAGTAACACTTTCCAAGATTTCCTTCTTCGATTACAATAATTTCTCCCTGATTCGCACTCAAGTTACGCACAAAAATGGACAATTTGGGAAGAGAAGATACGATTATTCGAGCCTTCCGGCTCATTTTTATAGTTACCGACTACAAAAGCGGATCGACTACACTATAAAAACGGGTCAAAAGGCTGGAATAATCGTATCTCCCCTTCCCAAATTGTCCATTTTCATCTACAAGCTGAAGTAGAATTATTAATAAATTACTGTACTTGAATTACACGCTTCAAAATGTTACGCATTCGTGTGATCTTATTATTCCGACATTGTTCTTGCTTGATTACCTTCTCTGGACACGAATCAAGATACGTTAGGACACGTAAAGGAGACCAAAAAATGGAGCGTGTTTCCAAAACGATTCCTAAACGATCCCCTCAGTTCGCAGTGTTCGCGACGAGGTATCGCGCACGCTAAATGGGAATCGTTGTACGCAGACTTGTACGATGTGTCAAAAAACGGCCGCCATTCTTCATGGAGATGGTATTTACATTCAGAGGAAACTGCGTATTGTTCCAGAAGCGAAACCGTGAGCGAGGATCAATTAACACGTGTACTGTTAGGCAGCGGCCGAGCCACGGAACAATACCGGCGTAATAGGTGCGACTAGTTCTCGGAATGGATCTCTTAATTAGGTCGAACCGCTCTGCATCAGATTCGTTCTCGGGGAATCATCGTTTCTATTCTGTCCAAATGTATCGTTCAATCAGTGTGAAAAATCGCGCGTTTGTGGAGGTCGAGAGGCGCCGGGAACATAAAAACGATTGTGTCTCGCTTAATCTCGCTGAATCTGTCGGGCACCGAAACCGGCAAACTTGTGTCGCTGAATTTATTTGTACGTTACTGAATTTATTTAGGCCTTACCTCGGCTTTCTTGCAATGTGAGCTTGAATGAACTCTTAACACTTTATCATCCGGTCGTGGTTGAGGCTGCCACTCAGTAAGGACTGGCTTAGTCGCGCGCGCATTTGCTCCCAGTACCGGCTAAATTTTCGCTATTCATTGTGTTGTGCTTATTCCTTTAAAAATAATAATAAATAATAATAATTATTATAATTATAATTCATAAGGATATGGGGAGGTCAGCATACAGGAGGTCAGCTACTAACAAAACAGTAAAGAAGCGAAAACCGTCGATAGCTAAAAGTCGATTAATAGGCTATCGGTCGATAAGCATTGGCAATCGAAAAGCCGATTAATAGGCTAGCGATCGATAAACATTGGCAATCGAAAAGCCGATAAATAGGCTAGCGGTCGATAAAGTGTTAACTCCGAACATACGAATTTGTGGCATGGAGTCTGTCAGATTTTCCGCGAAATATATTGCTTGTAAAATAAATATGACGGTATTTTTCACACAGAAATTAAATATAACACGTACTGCGCATTTTCAATGCAAAATACTTCATGGTTACGCATAGAAAGCTTAAACTTACAAAGAGAATAATGCGATTAGAAATTTTTCCATTGCAATAATTTCTGCCTAAATTCACTTGAATTCTTAAATACATTGATGACAAGAGATTAGAATTTTATTTCAATTTTAAAGGACAGAATAATATATGTATTTAGTAAGTTATTACTAGAAATTTTCATCACAGTCAGTCGGACTCGTCAAACTGTAGCAAGAGGTTAATGTCATATATAATAATCTTGAGTAAGTTGATTTAATATCATTAAATCGTATTTATATATATATAATGTGATATCTGATTTGACCTTTTTGCAGCGTTTTAAATTAAAGCCTGGAAAACTGGCTAACATAAAAGAGCTGTCTCGAACTTCATCGTCTTAAATTTATGACCGCTACCCTATATATTCTAAACTAGCTGATTACAGCAGACGCTAATTAAACGGTTCCATTTCCAAAGGAATCGATTCACCGGCTCCGGAACGAAAGTACACTTGTTCGCGTCCGCTTGCTTCAAATACTTGGCAACTGTCTTATTACCGTTTAATTAACGGGCAGACGTAAGAACGTTGATTTCACGTCTGGATCGTTCGTTTCGAAATTGCATTTGCAAGGAGCAGCACCCCGACGTAACAAGCGTCTCCGGCAAACATTAGTTGTGACAAAATCTCGGCGAGGCATTGTTGATACGTTCCTCGGGTCTCCCGGTCCTCGCGTTTCCAGACGTACTTTCGCGGCGCTATACGCGCATCCAGGTGTGCCGGAGTATTTGGGTCAAGTTAACAGTGCATGACGCGATGCCGAGGTGCAGTACCAGCATTCCCGGCCCTCCGCAGCTTTTAAAGGCGGCCGTTTTTAAAAACACCGCGATCCGAAAGTGATAAATCCGTGTTCATCGAGCAACAGCGTCGGAAGACTTGACGCGAGTGCTCGGCAAAGGGAGCAGAGTGTCGCTCTCGCACGTTTCAAACGAAGGTTGCGGCTTCGTCCCCGATGCCGCTGCGTTCGCGTAATTAAGAAAAGTTCAAGGGTTCGAGCAAATGGCGCTTCAGATGGCGACCTTCTTCGCGGCGGAGCTTGTTTCGTGGTACACGCGGTGTACCTATCGTATCCGTGTCAACTTCTCGCCGATGTGTATGCAACGCTTGAAACAATTTAACAACTGTTGCGTTTGCCCAACTGTATTAGACATCGCAGTCGTCTCGCGCGTATGAATCTGTGTATCTTTGATCTGGCTTGGTTGCCTCTGTTTGTTGAACGCTGTTGCAAAGCAAGATGAGACGTTTGCAGTTGGAATTGCGGTAGTGCTTCTGCGAGAAGTCACGGAAGTTATTTATTCGTTTACGTCGTCGTCCAAAAAATCCCATGAACATACTCTCGTCACGATTTCGAAGATATGAGAAGAATTTTCGGTTATTTGTGATTTAGTGAAATGGCTACACGAGAGGAGACATTTTTATCAGACTTACGTTTCATGCAATTAAATTTGACAGTTTCTATTTCGCGTAAAAATCCGCAGGCTGGTTATTAAGGCGAGAAATAAATTCTTGAGTAACTCCTGTTTCTTGCAACTGGCAGTAAGTCTTTTTATTTATTTATTTATTTAAGATCTACAGCCTAATGATTGAATTCCTTTGCTTCGCGTTTGAGTAACATTCCTTCCGAATATTTGACAATTAATTGCTTCATATTTAAAAATTTATTTACTCCTTGAGTAATCCAATTTTAATGGATTTTATTAAATTTATGTTGATTAATAAAATTAAGTTTGAGTCAAATTATAACATTTCAATGATGCTATTAAAAATCGACCATACATTAATCTAATATGTCAATGATTAATATTTTCTGCATTGAAGTTTGCGTAAGAATTAAAATGCAAAATTATAACATTTCAAATTTCAAATTATAACATTTCAAAGATGCTATTAAAAATCGACCATACATTAATCTAATATGTCAATGATTAATATTTTCTGCATTGAAGTTCGCGTAAGAATTAAAATGCAATTTTTATTACCGACATTGAAACAAATACAACGTTAAATTTGCCTTCGAATAGAAATAAGTGTTAAACGTCTCGAAATTTAGTTACGTGCTGAAACAGAAGTTACAGAGAATTTCCATTCTTGTGTACGACGCGATAAATAAACGTCGTTGATGAATACAAATCGAGTGACGACAGTTTTTCGAAGATTAATTTCACCGGTGGCAAAATTTTTACTAATACACGTCCGCCGGATCATTGGCAAGTCATGTTCGAACGCGGAATTTCTGCGGTTTAACCGCGGACATTTCATCGGAAATTTTCGAATAGTGTTCCGGAAAATCCATGAAATGCGTTTTGTCCGTGCTCGTGCCGCGCAAAGCCGCCTGTCCTTTTGTCCGGCTTTTGAAAAATGCTGTGCAATTTCGGTGCAATATTTTTATTTCGATCGATTTGCAGAGCTTCGTCGTTGCACGGGGAATACAAATCCAATCGTGGTTAGATGTTGCCAAAGGTTCGATTGTTATTACTACGTTTTGCCGTTCTGTGATTAAAACCGCTTATTTTCGAAGATCGAGAAATTTCATTAGTTTTTGGAGTCTGCTCGATTTCGAGTTTAAATGCAAGCCTTATCGTCGCGTGAAGAGTGAACCAATTAAAATGATCGATTTCACATTTTTCTTATTAATATTGTTGAAATTGTAGAAACTCTTTCACAGATAATTATCGAATAAATTTCTGAATTCGAGCTTACATTATAATAAATATGAAGGGGAAGGTCTAAATAAATTCTAAATAAATTCTTGCTAATCTTGTTGATTACAAAGTATTTAATTAAAGTACTATAAATGTTATCATTGTCTACTTACAATTATGAATTATGATTACAGAATGTAATTATGAAATTGTGGAGTTTTGTATGAATTTATGGAATTATGAAATATGTGATTACAAGACTATAAACAATTATATTGTTTTGTGAACGATAATTTAACTGAAGGACTATACAAAATTGCAAAATTATCCGGCAACACTGTTTTAATACTCATGATCCCGGATAATCCACAGCGACTGGAGCACACCGCACAAAGTTACCAATTAACTCTGCAAAGTTTGCATTTAATTTTCGAAAGGTGTTTGAGCCGATATTGGGTCCGGATTGATCCATAACAGAACGTCACTCTTTACTTTTTTCCAAATAATGGTAGCTTAACACTGGACCGCGGATTTCATGCATTTATTGCAAAATTGAACAAGTGAAATAAAGAACATTGAAGATGTTACAAGGATCTTGTATTATTCTTATACTATTTCTGAGTTATTCGCATGATTGCACGTTCTTATTCAACTTATACTCCTTCCGATCGACATGAATAATCTCCATGTTGCAAAAAAGATCCACAGTCTACTTATTAAATTTCTAAATTTATTATCGTCATGAATTAATCGGTTCTTTTTTACAATAGATATGAGAAATAACAAGTGAATAAAATTTGCTATACTCAAAAATGTCGATTATAAATGAATAACAATAACACGTAAATGTTTTAACGAATAAAATTCTGAAATACCGTACGAACTGTTACAGCCAAGGCATAAATGAATAATAATTATCCGATCGTGGAATGAACGGTCAAACGAATAAATATTGATAAAATATGAATGCATTGATGAATTAAAATCACGAGCGTAGTCGTTAGAACCGTTACACCGGGCAAAGAAATGAAAAACGACGATTCGGTTACGAATTTAATGAAACATTTATCCAAATACGCCCCGGCCAAAGAGTATTTAGCAATAACGTATGAAGAACGAGCATATAAAACCGGTAAAATCGTATGCCATCTGAATAATTCTAGACCGAATGAAGTCCCCGGAGTTTTCAGTAATTGAATAGCTTCGGGCGCAACATTAACTGCAAATATTGCGTCAAGCAGAAAGAAGGGATCGCTAATATTCGCAGAACATTTATTGCTGCGACGAGGCGGAAATTATTGGAGTTTTCCCAAGGACCGGAGCGTACATTCCAGCTACGGCTAACAAAATCGTTTCAGCGTCACATTTACGGTGAAATCGTACCTTAACAATGCCGCCATATTAACTGACACCATTTCGCGCAGCAGAATTTTCGGACAAAATTAAGAACTCCCAAATTAATTCAACTCCGGTGTAGGATCACAAACACTTCTTTTTTTTTTAAAGAGAACACGAAGATCTATCAATTGATGAACAAAGCCATACAATTAATTAATCATCTAAAAAATTGCATAAAATCATAGTATTATATTTAATTGAATGAAAATTGGAAAGTTAAGCTGGACGAGATAAATTACATTTTCAACATTCTTAAGTTCTTTGGATCTTAATGGAAATAGAAAGAATTAATTGACCTACAAATTAATTTTCTATTCTGAGCAAATAATTCCGTTACCCACCTATGGGTGGCGTTGGGACAGTCAAAGTGTTAAACGAAAAGAAATTTCTGATCAATTTCATTATTGCGAATCATCGTCATATAATTACCGAGTAATTGACAGCATTGACAAGCGATCAGGAAAATACCTTTTGGTGTTATTTTAAAAATATTGAAGACTCTCTAACTTCGAGTTGAGTATATTGGTATACTCAGCGAGAACTGTGAGTGGTCTGAAAAAAGCTGCATTTTGTCATTAATATTTTGATATAAGACAATGTCTCACACCTCGAACTTTTAACTTTTCTCCTATGAATCGAACACACCGTTGGACGTGGCGAGAAGAAATCGAATCCCGACACCCGGTCCAAGTTATTTTGCAATTTTATCGGTCAATTGGGACGCTATGAAAAGGGCGTGAGACGAATAAACGAGGGAAAAAAAGGAGACCGGTCGGCGGGGGAGTGGGACGGAAGGAAGGAGTACACGAAATTGGAAAACGGGCGGGCGACTGGTAACATGATGGCATCGGAAAAGCAATTGTTCGGATTAAATGCGCCAGTTTTCCCGTGGCCTTTTTCATGACCAGATTTAATTTATTCCCGCATAGAGGCATAGCGTGCGCCGGACGCGTGATCGAATCGCGATTACCGTCAGCTGATCAGAAATTCGAAATATTCAATTAATTTCAGCCAGCTCCCTACCGGTGGGCCGCGGTATTAGACTACCGTGCAAAATATTCCCGAATTCCCTTCGGATATTAAGCAAATTGCTTTAGTGCTAATTAATCGAGGATGCGAAGGGATACGATAAAGAACGTTAATTGCGCACGTTGTTGAAAACGCTTTGCTGTTCTCGTTCGGCACACGTGACGGCGTTTCGATCGAGTCATTCCGATTCATTCGAACATTTCTTAATTGTATGCGATCGCAATTATCGGCATGATGCAGTTAAAATTAGTCGTTTTATTATTTTTGTGAAAATAATTATATATATATATATAATTATATATTATTATATATATATATAATTATTATAATTAATATATATATATAGCTATATATTTAGCATTATTTTTCAGCCTTTAAAATTGAAGAAAATAATTATATATATATATATATATATATATATATATATATATATATTTAGCATTATTTTTCAGCCTTCAAAATTGAAGAAAATAATTATTAGAATGATTTTTATATCGCATTCTCATTACTGGAGTATAGATCTTGTGCGAAATAGAAATGTTATTTATTATAATAGATATTTATTGCTGCTATAATAACTCTAATGTGTTGGAAATAATGCAATAGTATTTCTCAATGCTTCAAATATTTTTAATGTTTCACATCCGACCTAATCAGTTTTGTCGTAACGATGCGAAACTTGACACCGGTGATAACTTATGCAATTTCACATTTAAATGATTCAGTTATTAGAAAAAGCGAAAAATATTTTTAAACCGAATTATTTCAATTTCACTCCATTAATTACGCCATTAAAATCTCCGACGTTTATTTCGAATAAAAATATCATTGACCTCGATTCACCATCCCGTTTCGCAATACTTTTCGCAGTCGTTAATCGTCCAACGAGAAGATCGAGTTTCCAGGGAAGGCAACAAGTCAGCGTTCCCGTTTCCAGATTTATATCGCTAATGCGTGGCAGTTCGGCCGGTCCCATTTTAGCAGGCAGTTTCTTAAAACCGTCCGGAAGTTGCTATTCGTTAAGTTTTTATCTGTGTAACAGCCTCGCGAACTGTCCCGAAAACTTTCGTAAACTTTCAAATTCAAAGCAGCCCTCCGCTTCCATTATCTCGGCGCGATTCTCCCCGCGCGCAAAAGTGTGCTACCCGGCAACACGTTATCGCGCGCGATAATTATTCTTAGGGCGCATTGAACGTTCAACGTCACGACCCGTTTCCGGTTTACAACCAGCCCGAAATTTGCCGCGATTTGTCTGCGGTCGCCCGTGACCGGCCGATTTAAATAAGCGCATTTTAATTTAATGACATCGATAAATTCGCGCCGTATTATTGGCGTTGCGTTTGCATTAACAAGCTGCCGCAGCTCCGGGCGATTTGTTACGGAAAACAACCCGGGAGCCACTCGCGGGCGTCACTTTGTTACGTCGGCCATTATCATCGCACGAGTCCGGAAACTTTTCATAAGTAATTTGTTGCGCGACATTTCGCTGGCCGTGCCGGCAGCGTCGAATAGAAATCCGTTGCATTCGTTCGAAATCTATTCGTACACTTTCCGTTATTTATTTCGTTGGTTCTCTTTGTTACAGAAACGTTAAACGATCTGATACGATTATTAACACTATGCCGTCCGGTGGCACCACGCTGGTGCCATGCAAAAACTATCTGTTGTATGCCGGTGGTACCACTTTGGTGCCATTTAAAGAAAACTGAAATAACATTTGAACTATATTTCTTGAGTGTTAAAAGACAGCAAACTAACTATAGCATTGTGCTTATTTAACACGTTCCGTGCCACGTGTACCATCCATGGTACACGCTTGCATGTTTACTTAGTGAACTGAACACTGTTTACAAGAAATTTAGAACCGAAGAATCAATTTCCACCGCAAGAATGGGCGTTGATAAGTTTTTGTTACGTTGTTATGTGTACGAGAATTAATAATTGCACGTAATACATCAAGTTTTAGTAAAATATCAAAGTGTGAAGATTCGAGTAAAAAAAGCTCGGCACGGAACGTGTTAACTAAGAATTAAATACGAAAATTCTTGGATGACATATCTTAATTTTAGGAATTTATATTACCGCCATCTTCGACATTTTTGTTAAAATCTAAAATTTCCAAGCTATCATGCCGGCGTCAAACTAAAGAATCATATCTAAGATCTGCGGACGGCATGCAAACCGTATGCACCCGCAGAGTTTCAACGTTCATTTGTTTCTCCTTGTTTCGCTCGTCGACTCAAATAAATTGCATTCTAATCAATTTCTTTCGGAGAACCGACAAGCAAGAGATTGTTCAACAATTTCGTAAGTAGTTTGTTAGTTTGTTAAAACCTTGGAGTAGTTCGTAAGATCCCGTCCGCGAAGTTTCCTTCAATAACGAATATTTGTAATTTGCTAAATTAAGAAGAAATTAAATGAGATTAAACGCCATTAAATGACGTCGATTCTTAGGCTGCACTTAGATTGCTCTATTTATTGGTAAACAGTCGCGAATGGTGCACGATAATGCGATAAGCACAAGTCCCATTGAGCTTGAGGAAAGCTCGAAGTAAACCGTAATGTTAATGCGATGTTGACTAATTCGTGAAGAAAGCTAACTTGCAGTTTACGTTACCTTTTGCTCCTTCTTATTTATGGAGCTGTTATAATATTATTAATATAACCTTGGAGTAGTTCATAAAATCCCGTAAAGGGAGCTTTCCATTAATGAACCGCCCCGTCCGCGAAGTTTCCTTCAATAACGAATTTGTAATTTGTTAAATTAAGGAGAAATAAAATGAGATTAAATTGAGCTTGAGGAAAGCTCGAAGTAAAGCGTAATGTTAATGCGATGTTGACTAATTCACGAAGAAAGCTAACTAGCAGTTTACGTTACCTTTTGTTCCTTCTTATTTATGGAGCTGTTATAATATTATTAATATAACCTTGGAGTAGTTCATAAAATCCCGTAAAGGGGGCTTTCCATTATTGAACCGCCCCGTCCGCGACGTTTCCTTCAATAACGAATTCGTAATTTGTCAAATTAAGGAGAAATAAAATGAGATTAAATTGAGCTTGAGGAAAGCTCGAAGTAAAGCGTAATGTTAATGCGATGTTGACTAATTCGTGAAGAAAGCTAACTTGCAGTTTACGTTACCTTTTGCTCCTTCTTATTTATGGAGCTGTTATAATATTATTAATATAACCTTGGAGTAGTTCATAAAATCCCGTAAAGGGAGCTTTCCATTAATGAACCGCCCCGTCCGCGAAGTTTCCTTCAATAACGAATTTGTAATTTGTTAAATTAAGGAGAAATAAAATGAGATTAAATTGAGCTTGAGGAAAGCTCGAAGTAAAGCGTAATGTTAATGCGATGTTGACTAATTCGTGAAGAAAGCTAACTAGCAGTTTACATTACCTTTTGTTCCTTCTTATTTATGGAGCTGTTTAACCTGGCTGCTTTCCGTAGTCCCGAAATGTTGCTTCTGTGCGTGCGTGTACCGTGAAACTTGCAAAAACAGATGGCTGAAACCTTTTCACGTCACAGGAAGCCCTTCGAAATTCGGGAAGCTCTAACGAGCTCATTAAGCAATCAAAACTCTGTAACGACCGTCGAGATGCCGAAACTTTGAAGCAGAAGCTTTAATCGACTTCCAGAACTGTATTATGCTCGAAGCAGCATTCCTTATTTGTTTTTCGGTATAGAGTCACTTTTGCCGCCGCCCGCGACACCGACGGATTGTTCGTTATCTCGCGCAATCGTCGAAACACGGGAACAACGTTTCACGTAAGTTCCACGAAACAGTTTAACAACATTCTTCCACCTTAGCACGAACGTATGTTCATTTGCAGTCAAAATGATATCTTGATAAAAACTACTATCATGTATCAATGTCTTTCGGAATACTAACGAATTTTATATGAAACGAATCTGTGATGTTGCGAAACACAAGAGAACAACAACGGGCAAATGTCGATGCAGAACGAAGCTGAACAGTTTTACGTCGCAAACATTAGAGAAAAATCAAACGCAGTATAGTCGTTGAGCACGCATTGGTAAATCATCGCTAACTAGAAAATAATACAATCGATGCCGACGCGAAACTATGTTGAAATTGTGAAATAATACTCTTTTGTTTCGTCGTTCGCTTTCGATATAATCGAGTTCGCACATGGTCTGCCGTGATTTCGCTAGTCCGCCCAACAATTTTTCAAATTGGATTTTCGCCGAGAACAATGTCACAAACGAAAAAGTTTCATTCCGCATTTTTTTACTTATTTTCGCACGTAGAATAATCTCCTGTCGATATTACAATCCGCGTCCACTCGGATGTTAGCTATAGACGCGTGTACGTGACAAATTTTCGAATTTGATTTTTCCGGGACGCGGGATCTCGACGGGAAAAAAATTATTCCACGATTCCTACTTATTTTTCACCGTACGATCGTTCCCTATCCCGCTTGTAATTCACGTGTCAGGCGACATGAAGAAATGTTTGTTATTCGACAATTTTTATGAGATCCTCTCATTTACGCGCTCTATTTTATAAAATAAACTCTATGAACTCGTGCTTCCATCAGTCCATTTAATATTACTCTCTATTCTTGACGTATGAAGCTGAATTTTTCACAGGAAAATCTGCACAAAATGCAAAGTTCATTTTTCTATTTTCGCTTTATAGGTCGCTCTGCTCTGCTTTCTAAATATGGTTTTTTACTTCAACATGGTTTCAGAAGTATAATAGGGATATAGAGATATGGTTTTTGTCACTTAATGGACATGCACCTTAAATTTCCATTTCATTTAACAAATTAATTTGTAGACTGCGCATGTTTATGCATTTGTGGCACGTGCACATTTGTCAAATGCAAGAAAACATCAACATACCTTGATAACATTTTTATATAATTCTTGTAAAGTGTTATATTGAACTGAGAATTTGCATAAAGATCTGCAATCTATTAACATATTATAACCTTGGGATTTTTATAGGAACTGTCTCGATGTTTCTTATAAGATAATAAGAACGAATCCGCGTATAATTGAATACGAACAACTTCATCATCGCATAAGTTATTTATTTAAAACTTTGTGTGCATATGTTACCAAAGTAGTCCAATACTTTTTAAGAGCATCGGGAGAGACGACATGTGTCAGTAATTTGTCGACTGGACTTCGTAGAAGTTTGAGATTCCTGGATCTTCATTTATAGTGTCAATCCATAGAAAACACATAATCAGTTTTCTCGACTCGCCACGCGGCGTTAGCCGAAGCTTTCGAAAGAAAGCTCGGATAAGACGTTGATAAAATAGAATGTCTTTTATTTTTCTAGGTGCAATTTGATGCGCCTTGCTAAGAACGCCGCTAAACGGAACGGAACATCTCCCAAGTGATGTTTATGGGAAACGAGGCAAGAGCCAAGGGGCTTCTTTCGAAGCGATCAAATTACGTATAGCGTGCCTACTCCTGACATTTTGCTCGCGCAACTTCGTTCTGTGATATTCTCCGGAGAACTCCTTCAAATTAAACCTTTCTTGAGGCTGGGGCTTTCAATACACTGTTACCACCCACACATAGAAGAAACCCATATACGTACATTAGTTTGCAGAGGTTCACGTCGATCAGAATAGGCGCTTCAATATCGAAGTGTGCAGTTCAGGAGTGGGAAATTGAGATTCTTAAAAGAGTAAGCTACGTCGCTCTGGCCTTGGAAATGTCCGCTTTTTGGTTATTGTGGAGATATTTGCGATGTTCGGCCAGCGTAGCGCCTGTCACAGCCGCACCGCTTCCGAAGTAACCATACCGACGCTTCGTTATCGAAGTGACCAGGTCGGGAATAGTGAATTCTATTCGCTAAAAGTCTAAGCTACGTCACTGTGGTCTCCGAAACGCCCAGATTTAGGTCATTGCGGAGATGTTTGCAATATTCGGCAAAATCCTCTCCCATTGTTCCTGAGCTTTTAAACAAAAATAGACAATCCAGGAAGAGAAGATACGATTATTCGAGCCTTAACGGTGATTTGAAAACCGCCGAATGCTCTTACGGTACCGTCCAGAAGTTTTGAAGATTAGCTCCTTCTCTTTATATTTTTTCTCTTCGTGTTCGATCTTAATTGAATCGAATTTAAATTCCACGTAATCGCGCGTTTTGAGGTCGAAACGGATTTCGAAGGTACAAACATTAATCATTTTCGTAAAATATTATAGACGAGTAAACACTCAGAGCATGTGTAAAATTATTTTGAGCGAGTGAACACAGCATATGTAAATTATTTTGACCTAGATAAACATATATTTTTTTAAATATAAGCATAAAAGATAAGCGTATCGTTTGAAACTGTTTCGCTGAATAAACTCAGTTATTCGGGGGCTTTTGAACAATTTTAAAGTCAATAACTTGAATAACTTTAAATAATTTTAAAAACTTGAAATAAACAACGGCGAATAATTGTTACCGAATATCACAGACGAAATAACATATCTGTAATCCTTTGTTTCTGAGGGAGAAAAGAATCCTCCCCTAAGTTCCCCAGGGGTTACTAAAGTGAAATTGATACTTCAATATGTAGGAACAGTGAAATCAAGGGCGTTTTATTATGCTTTCAATCAATTACCGTCAGATACAATTTGTTTGTTTATCGTTTTTCTTATTTCCCGGCTTCTCGCAATCTTCTTCCCACATTACACCCATTATCCTCGTTTATTTCGCCCCTTTCTAATTACTTATTACGATCACTGTCACAAGCACCAACTTCTAGAACGCTCGTAACAATAAACAATTGTTTTCCATAGACAAAACAAATTGATCGATATTTTGTAGCTGTGGTGAAACTACAAATTAGTCTTCGACTTTAATCTTAATTAGAGGAGACAAGCTAAAAATAAGGAATAACCGTGAAAAATAATTATTTCCTTAAATATTTGGTGTTAGACAATCAAAACTTTGCTGTTATTTTTTAAGAACTGCTAAATTGGAAACGCTACTTCAATATTAATTTTGAAGACATGAGTACATATCATAGTATACCATTTTTCTGAGATCTATATGAACAATATAAACAATAGCAATAGTATCTTTTTATTATTCTTAAGAGATATACGAATATTTTATTTTGTTTTATTTTGTTAAGTCCTTGCTTGCACATCGCTAAAAAATGTAAAAGTTCCTTCGACTCCATAAATATTCGCACCGCTGCGTGCTTCGACGGCGTCAAAATCACTTTTTACGAATAAATAAGGGGTTATCGTTATATCGTTGCAAGCTCGCGAAAGGCTTTTAATTTCTTCCGAGCGAGGCCGCGGCGCGACGACGTAAAAATAATAAAGTATGGCGACAAAATTGCACGCAAGGTGCCGGCGCATTCGAATAAAATAAATGCCGTCTCCGGTTCGGAATCTTGCGCCGAGTCGGCAAACGCGCGATCTAACGTCATACACGAAATTAGCAATGCAAATCCTTTGTTCCATTTTACGGATGGGCGGCTTGTGTAAGCCGCGTAAGCCAGAGGCGAAGTCGCCGTCGCGCCGACGCACGTGCAAACGTAGTTAATGTCCCGATTTCGAGCGAGACTAAACCACTGACATAATATGGCGGTGTAAACACTCCGTCGAAATACCGAAACACTCTAAATAGCATTAGACGGGCCGTCGCGCGTTATTAATGCCGTCACGACAGAAGAATCAGCGGCCGGTATTCCGAGAAACTTCGAACCCCCTTATCCCTATCGTTCCCGTTCCATACTGCTATAGTAACGCAATCAGTTCGTCGCCAGCAGCCATTCGATCCTGAAAATCACTTCAGCCTGCACCGAATCATCCGGCAACACAATTTTTATTTCGACGCGTCCGCTGTCCGATCAGAGTTTTTCTTCCATTTCGTTTCGCGTATTTATAAAATCATATTAAGCTTCTGTTCGGAAAATTTCACTCGCATTTGTCGCGCTCGTCGCACAGAAACGGCCGAAAATACAATTTTTATTTCGATGCTTTTGCTCTTTAACCAGTTACCTGCGTTTGACGAGTATACTCGTCACGGAGAAGTGGCGATATTTTGTGACATGACGAGCGTACTCGTCGCGCGTAAAAAGTAGTGACCATTGGCTATTTAAATCATAATTTTCGTGAAAATAAAGGCATATCCTCAGATTTCAAGATGTTTAGAATATTTTAAGGACAGGCCAGAGAGAGAGAGAGAGAGAGAGAGAGAGAGAGAGAGAGAGAGAATAAAAAGATATGAATAATTATATATGAATAATCTTAGTTTTTGTTTCTTGTATTTATGAAACTATAATCGCGTCTTCGTTTCTGTTTTTGAGTGAATCTGTGTTCCACCAAATCATTCGTAAATAAAATTTGTATCTCGACGCTTCCGCTTCCCAAGAAAAACGTTCCCCGCATTTTGCATTCCGTATTTACGAAATGATATTTGCATCGTTGATACTGTTTTAAACTATTAGCCGATTTCGACCGCGTTTGTGTTCTTTGGTACGGTTCAGTTTAGACGAAATATAACGCGTCCATATGTATAACGATACGCAACCAGTTACAAATTAATTATTCTTCATACATAATTTCACCACATTAGGATACACATACTATATTTCGTCGTTTTGCCACGCGGAAATCAATTATGTGATTTGCTTTCTGAATTTAATACAGTGCTCCATTTATTACTGCTGTGTTTCACAGTCGAACGGTTAAAGTCCATTTCAGTGTTCTACATTTAAAGGTGAACAGAGAATTTTACATGAACTGTGAACATTATAACGTTTCTATGGGGCTAAATATAACACGATTGTTGTTACTGATACGACACTTGCAACAGGCTGCAACACATTTCTATTGTAATAACTAGAACGCGGGTCTTCGTGCAAAATAATTGTCTGCCTCGATTGCAACGAACAGCAGTATAATAAAAATTTATTTTCATTCTTAACGTTTTTAATCGCTGGAAAATAATCGAACAGCATTGTTGAATTTTTGTCTCGTTGCATTCGACTTACTTTTATCGTGAATTTATTTCTTTTAACGTGGAATGAACTAATTATGTAATATTTGAACTTTGTTTTCCAAATTAACGTTTCAATGAATGCCTTAATATTTCATAGAATGGCTTAATGTTTCGTCGAACGATTATTATTTCGTGTAGAACAATTAATATTTCCTAGAATATAAATACATATTTATTTGATTGATTATAGCACAGAAAGAATTTTCTTGCGATTAGCATCCACTGTCAGGAAACGAAATGCAACTAATTGGTATAAACAGCTTTCACAGAGACTGTTCGTTTAACCAAATATTTTATTCACAGTAGCTCTTGTAAAATCCCATTCTTTCGTGTGGCAAAGTGGAAGCGGCAAATCCTCTTGTCAAGAAGTGAGATTATAATTAAGAGAAGTACAGGTTTCTTTGTGGAAAAGGAAGATTACTTGCTCGTTGACAGTTGCTACAGGGTGGCGGTTAATAAATGTAAAATCGGCGCTCGAGAAAGTATATATATAATTTCGTAGGAAACCGACCATTCTCTCTTTGAGTGTTTGGCAAGAAAATGCCGGGAACGTGGTCCACGCTTAACTCATTATCTAAGTTCAATTAAACTCGCTCAAATCATCGGCAGTCTAGTCTCGCAGGCGGCCATGGAAAACTGGTATTCATTTAGAAACTCGGTTGGAGCAATTTTGAACTGCGTACTCTATATCTGTGGACTAGCAAATTAATTTCATTTACCGGTAAATAAACAGCGTCGAAACGTAGCTTCTGAAATGGAACTCCTCTGAAATATTAATTGCATAACTTTCTAATGTTTCGCATGTTTCAAGAACAGAGGGTAGTTTCGTTGCTGGATTTCTAAAAAGAAAATGGAACGTTCGTAATTTTTACCGAACAAATGCGATTCAGAATTTTCTATGTAATGATTACTGCAAATTCATGTTGGTAAATTCGTCAAGATTTTAAAGAATCGTAGAGCACATGCATTAAAAATCAATTAGGAAAAGTGTATTCAAGCTGATGGAGTATATTATGATCAAATAAAAGTAGTCAGGTATTTGTAGTTTCAAAAAGAATTCTACGTTCCATCAATTTAATATGACAAAAGAACGGTTCGTGTACTTTTTGTGGATAAAATGAATATTTTTATTAAATACACTAAATTCAAAAATTCTATTAACTCTCGGATGACGCACCATTTTGAAAACTATAGAATTGACGATGCTTCGAATAATTCTGTTTTATTAATTCATTATTTATTTCTGTTGGTCTTGGTATAATAATGATTTATTTAATTCAATTTCTTTAAATTGATTAATTAGGTGGCGATTGTAAGTACGCTGAGTCAAAATGACTAGTTGTGTCAAGGTTGTGTAAGTATTTTTTATGTAAGTTTATTTATCATTACAATATTTATTATTACAATATTTATTATTATAATATTTATTATTATAATTATTTTGTATTATAAGTCTAGAAAAATCAGATCGCAAATACGATATAAAGCTCTCTCGATTTTTCTCATAATACAAAAGCGAGCACACTCATCCGACGGTAAATGCATGCAAGAAGCATCACTCTACTTTTCAGAGAATTTCGTGGCGGAGCAGTTCGTGGCTCCATATCGTTCCCGAAATGTGATACAAAACTAAGAGGGGGGCGACTATGGCACGTAAACGGATAATAAAAGAAAACGCGACGTTGTTATCTCTCGGGCGCGAGAGATGCCCGACAGATACATCCTAATTTCATTTTTCGGGCTCGCGGGATGCGGGGCGCGGGCCGGCGGGCCGCGTTCTTAAAAAATTCACGTTAAGCAAATTGCACGGAAGAAATGTCAGAGAATTATGTGGCAGCGCGCGGTGCGTGCTGAAATCCTGGCTATCCTTTTCATCGTTGCCCACGCTCGAGGCTTTCGAAATTCGCGCCGCACGGAATACCGTCTCGCCCCATCTAATTAGGTCACAGCTTGTCGGTGGCCGCCTCTATCCTTTTGATGCCATTGATGGCCGACGAATGAGGCAATTAGCGGAGCCCGACGAGAGGTCAGAAATGCCGCTTCAAGAACAAGTATCGATCTAGCCTTTAAATTTAGGAATACGTCGACCCCCATCGTGCGTTTTTACGCGAGCGAACTCCCGACGCCGTCGGCGCGCCGCGAGAGAACCGTCTGCGATCTGTGCCTCGCACCTATTCCTGTGCCGTCGAATAAAACACGACAAAACGATTTGCTGAAAACATACTGAACGTACGATTTTGAAAGGTATTGCTTCATGCGCTAATACATTTTTCGAGCTATTATACTTGATAGGAGTTACGATTGTTCGAACCTTGCGGCTTATTTTTATAGTTGAACTTATTGCGCTGTCAATGGACTAGAAATGCAAATTCTCTGTATTAATTGCGAGAAGGTGCAATTAAATAGAAACGTATTTCTCCTCCTAATAATTTGATTAATTTGCAAATGATATTATAGTACAGTAAATTCTCCTTAATTGACGCTCAGATTGTACAAAATAGGAGTTACAATTATTTGAGCCTTGCGGTTTACTTTTATAGTTACCGATAGTCAACAATAATCGTATCTTCTCTACCCAAATTGTCCATTTTTATGTACAATCTAAACATCAATTTGGAAGAATTTACTGTATTTGTTAACTGTTCTGCTATTTCCGCTGTTTCATATTTCACTCCCTTATTTTTGTCATAAATATATAAAATTCGCGAAATAATTACTGCTGTTATTATCTTCAGGAAACGTGATGTTGATTCAAAGTGAAAAATGAAACTCGTTGTATTCAATACCTTACTTTTGCTGCGATAATTCTGTTTGTTTATGGAATCTGAGACGAGCTAGCTATATATGTTGACTTTCGGAAATGATTAAACACGGGTCCTATTATACTTGATATATACTATTATACTTGATTGCAGAAGGTGGTATGTATTGCGAATTTTTCCGCATATTCTTATTTTTCGAAATATCGTTCTCTTAATAATCGTTTTTATTTAATAGTCATCTCTCTATTTAACACTATTTTTACCAAAGATGTTAGAGGACATCTTTTAATCATTTTTAATACAAATTATTTCCTGTTTCCCATGTTTCCTTTTTTATTATGAGTTTTCAAGTCTCAGGTTAAATTTATAATTTTTGCCCTTACATATTCTATTCATACTAATCTTTCAATTATATATACACAATTTTATACTATGTTGAGTAATTATATGTATATTATTACTATAATACTACTATATATAATGTATAATATATAGTATATAATAGTATAGTACAGTAGTATAGTAGTATTAGTAGTAATATATAGTACTATATCATAGTAATTATATGATTAATATACAACTTTAGAAACTGCCTACGCATTGATCATTTTTGCAATCGCTTTCTGAACATAGAACAACGAATATAGAACATAGACAACAATTGAATACAAATTTTTCTATTCAGTTCGTTTTTCTTTTTCAAACAATTTTAATCTCTCTTGAGATAATTTTGCATTGCATCGTACACAGAGAAAGTTATCGGTCGAGCAGATTCAGTTACGATTTGGTTTAATAAATTCCAAGTCAGTATTTTTCGACGTGCACATTCGATGCAGCATTTACGAGAAGAATGTACCCGTTCCGAGTCGATAAGTGCTGAAATTGGACGCTATTACGAAAGCAACCAGCGAAAGGTGGAAATTCTAGAACGCTGGAAAATATCAAAAGCGTCGCTGCTACAATTCGCGGTGGCGGAACAACGTTTCCGGAGGGTAGAACAGAAATTAGCTGTATCTGGCGCTCGAAGGTGTCCAGTCGAGTGATTCAGAGAGCACTTCTCTGCAGAGCAGAGCGTTTGTTTTGTTTCCAAATTTTCCTCCATCATCGCGACGTGAGCAAGTGCAGTCTTCGTTGCGTTTCCCGTCTTAAACGGGAAGACATTAATTCTCGTAGACTGCTCGCGTAATTGTCCCGTTGGTGTTTATAATTTACGCCGATGGTGATATTCAATTCAGGATAATCGTTGGTGTTGAATTAGTCCACGTGTTTCCATCACATGAATTTAATTGGTCGCGAACCTTCTAATTACGCGATTCTTTGGACAGTTGGCATTTTAGATAGTAAATTTATGTACAAAGTAAACGACTGTACGTGATCGGTTAAAAGATGATTCAGGTGAAATTGAAAACGATACAATTACAACGCGATTTTTGGACAAAATATTAGGATTTTTTTCGCGTGGATTTTGTTACTTTCGTGTAGAATGATTAGAATGTTCTTTGCAATATGCACTACCTTGATTGATTTTTGATGACAGGATTTTATTGACAGAAGTCGACAGAAATTTATTTATTTTTTTAATAATATTTTTAATTCATAGTTCTATCTAATATAATAACGATACTAAGTATCTCTATGCTACCAACAGTACTGTATGAACTGCAAATTTGTCAGACCTCGTAGTTCGCCGTTGTACATTCAGAATTAGACATCTGCAGCATTTAATCCTATCGATTGCGTTTAGCACCATCGCTGTTCGAAGCGCTCCAAATATTGTTGCCCGCAATAATTCGTAGATAGGAACGCAGTGCGTGACAAGGTTGTATTATTGCTATAAAATATTGGTAGACTGCGGATTTAATGCATTTACCACGAAGACGAGTAGATGAAGTTCCACAATGGTAAAAACATTTAAAAAAATTAGAAATTGCTGTTCTATCACTTTCGACCCGTTAAAATTATTTTAAAAAAAATAGGTAAATTCATAATCTAAATATTAGGGATATTAGAAAGATAATATAATCTCGCTCGGAACAATTTAATACAAAATCAGACAGCGAGGATAAATTATCGGATGGTTTTACTTGACTCAGACTTTGCGAGATATTGAAACTTGTGAACTTGTTCGTTGTTTAGTGCGATTGTTTTCTAACAGCGTCATATTTACCAATAATCGGGACACACGTGACTATCACTTACTGTATTGATCGTAAACGATCGTCATGCTGGTAGTTGACCAGATTAATTTGACTAATTGGAATCTCTTGGGAGGCGATTGACTACTGGCTATTAGTTACAGCCAACATAAGCTCACGGAGGAGAGGCTTAGTATTTAATGAGTTTAATACTGAAATTGAAATTATATTCAATTCGCAACACGGTCTGATATTTGGTCGAGGTGACATTCCGTAAATCTCCACCGTTTTGTGCTGATCTCTGATATTTATTCAACTCGTTATACGTTATTACGCACATGAATCTCAATATTCGTCGATCCTGGACAGATTCGTATTTAATTATCAACTATTCGTTAACTACCGTGGTCAGAATTTCTCGCAAGTTTTAATAGGCTGCATTAAATTATAGTTCACGTGTCTAGCCGATAAATTATTATTGTCTGCAAACGATTTGCTCTGTATTACGTATTATACGAAGGAAATATTTTTAATTGCTATACTTCATTGCATTCAAAACAAGTATTTCTCGCATTTAAATGAAATAGCGATCTTTCTTCTTTAACGCAACTTCTTCATTCAAAATTGAAATTTCCGGTGGATTAAAAAGTTATTGATATATCCAAACATTTCTTTGTCTTCGTTTCATGGCATACAGAACAATTGAATTTCGTGCAACACATTACGACTGTGAATGTAAATTAATTTGACTTCATTCCAATTACGGTTTAAAATATTTCCTAGCATCAATATTTTCGAACGATAACAATATATTTCAAATTTAAGTAATCGTTACTAACAAATTTAGATAATAGGTTGAACATTGTTAGCAGATTTATGTAACTGACTAAATGTTGCTAGCATTAAGTAACTGATTAAATGTCGCTAGGAAGTTTAAGTAACCGCTTAACCGTTGCTAGCAAATTTAAACAATCGACTGAACGTTGCCAACAAATAAAAATACATACTGGCAAACTTAAGATTATCCACAGTATCGCGGGGACATGAAATCGATTGGAACAATAATCTTCCTTCCGTAATTAGAACAAAGCTGTTTCAGCAGAATCGCAGAAATGTTAGCGGCAGATCGTGGAACATTTTCAAGGCGATGGCTTCACGTTCTACAGGATTTCGTTGTATCAAATCTTCCTGTGTAATTCCTCGATCTCCATAGTTCGAAAGTTTCGCATTTGCTGGAACTTCAACAAATAGCACTGCCGTGCACGTTCTACGAACTCGCGGCAGCGCCCGGCACGTAAAGATCGTACGGTTTGATTAAACTTTAATGATGGAAGTATGAATAAATCGTGCTGACGTGGGGCTATCGTATCAACGGGTCTGCATACGTATATCCCGTACATTATTCCAGACAATGATCTCGGATGTTTTCGTGAACGAGGGGGCTTTAGCTTCCTCGAAATTTTTACTACGGTTTGTGCGGTCGCACGTTAAACTGCGCGATTTCCGAACGCTTTGTCCTCGGTAACGACCGCCAAATCACCATTTTCCGGAAACTGTAACCGCTTCATAGAATTACAAGAAACATTTATAAAGCTTCTACGCGAAATTCGGAAGCTCGCTAATTCTATTCGAACATTTCCTACGAACAAACGAGACGATGTCGAGAATGTAATTAACAGATCGCGGATCTTCGCGCGAATTAAAAATTGTCTACATTTGTTGCAACAATCCGGGGTCACATAGATTGAAATCGAATGATTCGTTTACTCTTTCTCCTATTTAAGATTACAGACAGCCATTTTTGTCGTAAATACAGAAAATCCGCGAACTAGAAATTAACCTTTTAGGCACGACGCGCCACTATAGTGGCTTCCGCGGATATCATCTCTCTGAACGACGCGCCACTATAGTGGCTTTCGCGGATGTCACCTCTCTGAACGACGCATCACTATAGTGGCTTACTCTAGTAGTTCACTCGGTCATCGTTTGAATCAAATAATCGCCTTCAAATGCATCGTTTCACACTTCTTTTGTCTTTGATTTACAATATACAATCTTATCTTAACAATATAACTGTTAACAATATACAAACAGAATATACAGACACTCTGTACAGTACATATCAGCCGTACCTAAAAGGTTAACGCGTCGCTTTGCTCGGCGAGTTAATTTTTTTAAATTAAATAAAATACTTGAATTTTCCGAAATTCTTGGGGTTCTTGGCGTGGCCAGTCGAAATGTTGATGCACGCTTCAATGTTCCGTCATCGGTGGAACGAAATGTCGTTCGCCAAAAAGAATGCAACCATTGAACACGAGCGAAGCGTAATAATAGTCTCGCTGTAAATGCGCGTTTAACCCGAGAAAGATAACCTACGTCGCAGAGGCACCTGCGAAGACTGTTGATTTTTGTTAATTTTTC
Source organism: Megalopta genalis (assembly GCF_051020955.1). Taxonomy (NCBI): domain Eukaryota; kingdom Metazoa; phylum Arthropoda; class Insecta; order Hymenoptera; family Halictidae; genus Megalopta; species Megalopta genalis. Next base: position 12,732,605 of record NC_135023.1, read on the forward strand.
ATAGAGGTCTAGTGATTTAAGTTTAAAATTACTTAAAATATAAAAAAATATAATATAAATGCATTTTATTTTTACAATAATGCCAAACCTTTAAAATGACTGGATTAACTTAAATAAATATCCATTGTTAGTATAAAATTGACGCCTTAGAAAAGCATGCGCCTCTGAAGCGTATGGTTATCTTTTACGTACGTTGTCATATGGTTATCTTTCTAGGGTTAAGTATACAGGCCGATGTTACGCGACATATCCTTGGCCGAAAACGTTTCTCCTCCCCGGGCAAATTGCTACGTGGGCTACAGGTAATCGCCGTTTACAGACGCAACAGGGATGAAAATAAAATTCGATGACTGCACGCATATTTACCCCGTCCTTCAGGTTGTTTCACTCCCGGAACACGCGTCATGCATATTCTATGAACAACCCGGCGCCGAAACCGCACGGCGGCCTTGCGGTAATGTTATCCCAGAAGCCTCCCGGATTCATACAGCCGCCGTGAACGCACACCTCGGATCGAAGATTTTGAAAAACGATAAAGCGAGCCCGACCGCAACACAGAGCTGCAGGGTTACCTTTGATGGAACAGCGGACCCTTTTACGTGCTGCTGCAGCACATTCTTCCGGGCGCCGATCGGCGTGTATTTTAAAACGGAATTACTCGTGCTAATTAAATTGTACCGGCAGCATCCCGAGTCCGAGTTAATGAGCAGACTAAAAAGCGTGCCGACAACACAGAATCGTTCGCGTCCCCGGCATCGATTCATTTAAGCGTCAGTTTATCGAAACTTCTCCGCGGAAACTTCTCCGCAACATCGGCGGAATATTATCTAAAAATCCTTGAAAGTGGTCGCTAAGCCGAACTGAAAAGGGTTTTCGAAGTTCGCATCGTGAAGAAATATTCAAGCGAAGTTGGAAGTAACTATCCCTGTACCTAATTATTGACACTGGGGTTAAGCCGTTAGTGCCATTATCTCCGGGAAAATTAGACTGGACGTTCTGCGTACACCGGCATCCGCGAGCATCAACGGATTTCTGGAAAGTGCTGCGGATTTTGTATGCAAAATAAAAATTGTCCGAGTTTTTTGATTGTAAGAAATATCGGTTAAATGAAAAAAGTCTTTCCAGTTCTAATAACCGCGATGTGTTGAGAACGGTGTAACGATATCGTTAAATTCTTGTAACGTCTTCGTGGATCAATATTCGGCTTACTCATTTTTGTAATGAATGTAGAAAATCCGCAGTCTAAAAATTGCTATTATTTATCTCCGAACAACATTCGAACGAAGTAATGCAGTGCACGAGTGAAACGATCTAACAAATGATTGTCTCAGATATCAAATCTTTTGTCCGAGTAACAAAGTCCAGATCGTATTTGAAATGAATGCACAAAATCTGGCAGTCTAGAAATTATTATTATTTATCTCCAAGCAACATTCGAACGAAGTAATGCAGTGCACGAGTGAAACGATCTAACAAATGATTGTCTCAGATATCAAATCTTTTGTCCGAGCAACAAAGTCCAGATCGTAGAAGTTAGCACACGACGTGAGCCGACTTATTTTGCCGATTAAAAGAACTATGAAAACATGATCCACCGTATTACTGTCAGAGAGAGGCGTGGGTGGTCGTTAAAGAGAAATCTTATCTTCGTGAAGGCTCGTCCTGCGATAATACGAGCAGAGAATAAAAAGTCGGCGACGACGCACAGTGGTGTACCTTCTCCGCGAAGTTGAATTCTCAAAGTACATATATAGCGTGAATGATGGGCTGCTATAGTACATAGTAGTTAAACACGTTTCAGAGCACCGAATGCCGTTTGAAATGGCCCAATACCGTGCACGGTTGCTGAGATATAGACCGTCGAAGTTGACCAATTCTCGCGTTTCCCAGTACCTCAACTCTTTAGAGAGTTAAGGTTGAGTTAAGGTAACTGTAAATAACCTTGAAACAGTTTTAGAACTGCTTCAAGGTTATTTTCAATCGCGATATTCCCGAATTACAGTAATTTCTCCTGGAAATGCCAACTTTCGGGTTCCTGTGAATTTCCCTGTGCTGGTCCTACGCCTATGTAATTTATAGCTAAACGTCTGTTTGTGGATGTGAGTCAACTAAGAAAAATCGAATAATCACCTTCGAATAGTGGCATGTGGCCTCCGAATTGCCTTCGAATCGTGTTAAGAGGCCTCCGAATTGCCTTCGAATCGAGTTAAGTGGCCTCCGAATTGCCTTCGAATCGTGACAAACAATTAGAAATAAAAATGTTAGGTCATCGTTTTTATTCCAACATTACTAGATATTCATATTAATGCCACCATCGCGCTGACCACTGCTTTTTTATACCGACTGCCCCGAGTTTCTACAAAAACGAGCCGCGAGGGCCAAAAAATCGTGACTTAGTACTCTCAGATCTGCCGGTTTCAATTCCGACCTCCGAACATTTCCGGCAGAAATTACTGTACATAGCAGAAGATGATCGACTGCAATTTAAATTTGTTTCAACGTTTCTTTACGAAGAGAAAGGTTTTGCACCCTTTTACAAAGTTTTCTGGGCTAACTTCGCCACGATCTCCCCTGGCACCGTGGGCCGCGTATCTCGTCGCGCTTATTACTCGTTTCCGCAGAGAACCCTTTTCCTGCCGGATGTAACGTACGAATCCACTTACCTCTTTGTCACCCAACTGATGAACCCTGCAATGAAGAAAAGCGGTCTGGCTGACCGCCGTCGTCACGTTTCGAGGAACGTTCGTCTCGAACGTCGGCGTGTTAGTGACGTTATGGCTGCTGAAGACGTTCCCTGCCAGCAGCTTCTGCTCCCGTGCAAAGTTACCTGTTGGAAAATAATTACAGAATCGATGAGTGGCTGTTTCTGTTCTGCGCGCGGCAAGTTTATAGCATACCGGCGAACTTGTGGAACACGGTAGACTGAGTATATCGCAAGAACCAGAGGTTTAAACAGTTTTTTTTATCGTTTCTTTAGCAATTTCGATACGTTGAAAACGCTTTATCCGCGCTGTTTTAAGTTTCGTCTATTCGATTTTATCGTAATTACACAGAACTTGCAGTCTATTAACACGTTCCGTGCCACGTGTACCATCGATGGTACACGCTTGCATGTTTACTTAGTGAACTGAACAAATTGTTTGCAAGAAATTTAGAACCGAAGAATCAATTTCCACCGCAAGAATGGGCGTGGATAAGTTTTTGTTACGTTGTTATGTGTACGAGAATTAATAATTGCACGTAATACATCAAGTTTTAGTAAAATATCAAAGTGTGAAGATTCGAGTAAAAAAAGCTCGGCACGGAACGTGTTAATTAACACCGCGCTAACTTCGATCTTCAGATCCGAAACTTTGACCTTCGTTTACTTACATGGAACAACGCGAAGTGTTATAACGATTAGTACATCTTACGATATATTTTTGTATTGCGTTATTTTAGCCGAACTTTAAATTTCAGAATAATATTCGGTATAAAAAAGGATCCAAGTTGCTTTGTTAATGTTTGTTAATTAGAATCAACGCGAAGAGTCTTATCAGCACTTATAAATATCAGCACGTTATAAATAGCTGAGCATTAATTTTTGGAACAATAACGGGAGGAAAGTATAAATTATATTTATACTTATTATATTTAAAATGATTCGTTAATTAGCTAAGCTACCAGAATTAACGTAAACGATTTTAATGGACGATCAGTTGATTGTGGAACAATAGTTTATGTTATATAGTTGTTCAGCATTAATTTTTAGCGTAATAACGACGAAATGGAAGAACTTGATTCTATCTGTATTGGTTCATTGATTATTAGGTTGCTAGCATTAACGTAAACGATCTCGATGGGTTATCAGTATATTTTACGATATATTTTAGTATTGTGTTATGATAGCCGAACACTAATTTTTAGAATAATAGTAAAAGGAAAGAGGAATCTCATTATGTTCCCAAAGGTTTGGTAATTAACCCATTTACCGGAATTAACGTGAATTATCTTAATGGGTAATCGATACATTCTATACGCTATAGTTCGGTATTGAATAATTGATAACTCACGAATCGAGGTCGTACGGGAAAATGTTCAAAGGTAATTGCAATTTGGGTTCTTTCGAAAACGGTACAATCGGGCAAATAGTTGAACTTATTGCGCTGTCAATGGACTAGAAATGCAAATTCTCTGTATTAATTGCGAGAAGGTGCAATTAAATAGAAACGTATTTCTCCTCCTAATAATTTGATTAATTTGCAAATGATATTATAGTACAGTAAATTCTCCCTAATTGACGCTCAGATTGTACAAAATAGGAGTTACAATTATTTGAGCCTTGCGGCTTACTTTTATAGTTACCGATAGTCAACAATAATCGTATCTTCTCTACCCAAATTGTCCATTTTTATGTACAATCTAAACATCAATTTGGAAGAATTTACTGTATTTGTTAACTGTTCTGCTATTTCCGCTGTTTCATATTTCACTCTCCTATTTTTGTCACAAATATATAAAATTCGCGAAATAATTACTGCTGTTATTATTTCCAGGAAACGTGACGTTGATTCAAAGTGAAAAATGAAGCTCGTTATATTTAATACCTTACTTTTGCTGCGATAATTCTGTTTGTTTATGGAATCTAAGACGAGCTAGCTATATATGTTGACTTTCGGAAATGATTAAACACGGGTCCTATTATTTTAGATCTGACAAGCCTCCATTATTACATTGTTTATCTGCACAATCCTATCAACCTCGTTCATCTTCAAATAATATGAACCAGTTCCTCCATCTTCCAAGCTATCTTCCCTTTCTCTCACCTCTCTCAACGTTTCAATGATCCTCCTTCACTTCTGGATCTTATCCACTTATAAACTTGCACGTGATATCGTATAATTCGCTTTCTTCGTTCATAATCTCGAACATTTTTCGTACCCCTTCCTCTCCACGGTTAAATTGTTCATAATCCCATCGCACTCGTAAATCTTCTCACCATTTTGTTATTTATTCATAATTCTATTTATTACAATACTACGTCCTGCGCATTTGTCAACGCAATTTCTCACTTATCAAACGATAAATATAAAAGGTGGATGCATTGAAACAAAACAACGGTTCGCCATTCAAGCGTGTGCGATTCTAAGCGCGAACCTCCGATTGGATGGATTTGGGTCAATTTTAACACAACGTTACAGTTCTATTTATATCGTAATTTTCCAATAGCCAGCTCGAGTTATTACTTGTTCGTACGAAGTCTGTAAGAATTTATTTTCAACGAGCGAGAGATTTTAATTAACTCTGTCTACAGTAAGAACGAACTTGATTACTAATTAATTTAACGGACAAAGTTAACCAAGCAACGGTATCTGATGGAATAAACAATTTCAACTGGCTCCACATATCAGCTTGCACACGGCGGCTGGAAGAATTTGCAGAACTGTGGTAGAAAATGAAAATGGAAGAATGAGAACGGTAAGATTAATAATAGTCGCAATTGATTTTCTTATGCGAAGCGAACGATTAAAAAAACCGCTTTGAATTTATAGGAAAAAATGGCATTGTCCTTATGGTACCATATGAAACGAAAAAGACCATTCGTAGTTGCGGATAAAAATAGTATGACCCATTTGCATCTGACAAACAAAATGGAGTTCGAATCGTGACAAATAAGGGCACCGACGGAATTCCAATTCCACATATATATGGAATATATATATATCAAGCCCTTTGCTTGCGCTTTCCTGCTTCGGCATAAATCCGAGCAACTCGATAATTCTTGGCGAACGATTATATATATATATATATATATAATCGTTCGCCAAGAATTATCGAGTATATGTATATATATATATATATATATATACTCGATAATTCTATATTCTACTCTATATTCTATTCTTATATATATATATATATTCGATTATATATATATATATAATGGTTCGCCAAAAATTATCGAGTTGCTCGGATTTATGCCGAAGCAGGAAAGCGCAAGCAAAGGGCTTGATATATATATATATATATATATATATTCCATATATATGTGGAATTGGAATTCCGTCGGTGCCTTTATTTGTCACGATTCGAACTCCATTTATATATATATAAAATATCACGCACAATGCCACGATTAAAAAGTATAAAAGCCCGTGGGTAGTGTCTATCGACCGCGCGGCAACCGCCTACACATTTCCATGCGTTCTCCCTTCCTTTCTCCCCGGACACATTAGAGTGTAAAATTAATTGAGTTTGCGGGTTACGATCGTCTACGTTTGCGGCCGCGTGTTCCTCCCCTATTTTCCTGTCTTTTTTCTTCTTCTTCGAAACGTAAAAAGTGCCGCCGGTTATTCGGCGCGATTACACCTAATCCTTATTTATGGTCGGTGTATCAGGGAACGACGGCGCCGCTAATTTCTTTAATCGCGACGATTGCACGCCGGTGTGTACGGTGTGCCACCTGTTCCTGATTGCTTCCATGTTCGATTAACGAACGAACCGTCCGAAACCAAGATACGCGGTTTCGAAGAACGGTGTGCGTCAGTCCATTAGTTCGTCGCCCGGTGCACGCGAAACTAATAAGACGATTGGTTCGGCGATTTGGTTAACGAGTAATTGCTCGATTTCTGGGAAACGTGCGAAACGAATCTTTATTACCTGAAACCGCCAAGCACTTTCAATTGCTGATGGTCACCGGCCAAACCGATTGACTCCGCTTTACGAATCTTTTTAGATTTTGCTGTCTATCCACTCGAGATTGACCCTTGCCTTTTTATATTCGAAATCCAGTTGTTTTAATAACAAACTATTTTCGTGCGTGGAATATTATTTATTATTATTCGTGTACGTTGACGAATTTATTATAATACGTGTTCGTTGGACAATTTATTATTGGACGTGTGTAGTAGACAATTTATTTTTATACGTGTACATTAGACTATTTATTATTATACGTATTTATCGAACAAGTCATTATTATATAGTGGACAGTTTATTATTACACATGTACCGTGGACATTTTTTTAATATACATGTACATTGGACAGTTTATTAATATGCATGCATATTAGACAGTTAATTAGTATACATGTATATTATATATATATATATATATATATATATATATATATATATATATATATATATATGTACATGTATAATAATCAATTCCCTAGTGCACATGTATAATTAAAGATTGTCTCATATACATACATATTAGACAGTTTATTAATATACACGTATGTGAGATAATTTACTGTAATATTATAATAATATATAATATTATTAATAATATTATAATAATAATTTACTCTATATATATAGAGTAATAATATTATAATAATATTATATTTATAATAATATTATAATATTATTATATTAATAATATTATATATTATTATAATATTACAGTAAATTATCTCACATACGTGTATATTAATAAACTGTCTAATATGTATGTATATGAGACAATCTTTAATTATACATGTGCACTAGGGAATTGATTATTATACATGTACATTAGACAATTTATTCCTACAAGCTAACGAATCTTACTGCAAAATAAAAACTGTGAAGAACGTTTCGAATAATATTAAAAGTTACGATATGATGCAACGACGGGAGTTCAACTAGACTATTACCGTCACAGGTGTACGGTGGAGAGTAATCAAGCGTTCAGCCAACAAGAATAATCAGAAGCACTCAGATTCGTTGTCACTAGCAGTTAGTTTAAACAGCGTTTCGGTTTCACAGAAGCAATCAGGCTTCACCCAGAACTAGCCAATCGCTTAGTTCAAAGAGGAATCGGTCACAAACTGTCATGAGTGCTATCAGATGTACGGTGCTCGACGGCGAAACCAGCAAATTACGTGCGATCATTCTAAATGAAAAGTTCATGTACGCCATAGATCGATCCGGCCCGATTATCCTAACGTAAACCGTGCCGCGCCGTTTCACGTCGGTTGTCAAGTTATAAATAAAACTTATTGAACACGAGAGGCGATAAATGATGCTTTTGGGAATGTCAACAATGAATTTCTAGCTGGGCCGAGCGTATAATCGATAAATTCACAGCGGATCATACTGTGAAATATCGTACGCGCATACTTTGGTATAATGATTAAAACTAATTATTAACCAACTTCTGCTACACACGATTAGCAGTCCTTTGGCTCGGAGTGTTTTACTATTTCACTTTACTATAGTCGAAGTATTTTATGCTATCACGTGCAACCTGTTTCGCAATGAAATCCGTAATTTAATGAGTTGAAATTTGTATGAATATATTTATATATATAGCTTTATTGTGTCGAAATATTCTTTTCAAATTTTAGCTCATTAAATTATGGACTTTATTGTGAAACAGTTTACACGTGGTAGAATAAAATACTTTGATTACAGTAAAGTGAAGTGGTGAGATGCTTTGATTATATTAAATATTTTATAATTAAAGATTTAATTAAATAAAATAGTGAACTAGCTTGCATATACTAAAGGAAAGTAGCAAAATAAAATAGTAAAATAGCTTAGACCATGAAGCTGCCAGCAACAACGATCGATCAACGTGTCATCACTGGTCCAAACAAATTCAACAAAAATGTCACTCGAAAAGTAGCTACTACATATTTCTCGTGGTTCGTGACAACGTTCAACCTCGTCCCTAGCAAACGACTCTGCAGAAATTGAATGAACCGAGCTGTGAGACTTTACCTCACCGAGTTTCTTCCCCAGACGTCTCTCCAACCGTCAACTACCTTTTTAAGCATCTTGACAAGTTCTTACGAACGAAGACTTTCAATAGCCAACCAGCAGTTGCAGACGCCATCGAAGATTTTATTTGCTTCCGAACTTGAGGTTTCAATACCGTCGCAAAAGAAAAAATCATTTTCCGCAGGCAAAAATATATATGTACAGCTGTTAATTAATTCGCCACGTGAATTACTTTTCCAGACACACAAGCTGCATCGGAATCAATAGATCGAAATTTTAAACGTGTTCAGAGTTTAATAGACGCTTATGTGGCTTATTTAGTAATTATTCAATATGAACTCAATATGATTATATGTGAATTATATGTGAATTTAATATGACTGTATATGAATGTTATATGAATTTAGTATCGCTACGTAGGAATTATATATTAACTTCATCGTAAACTTTTCAATAGCATCAGCAATTTGAATGCAACTGAATGTTGAAATGTTTGTGCAAAGTAACAATTTTTCGCAACGAAAAAGTAGGGATTTCGTCCTTTCTGTAATTATAAAATTCAATGTAGCTATAATCACCAGTCATTTAAACACTTTTTCGGGATGTTAATTTCAAAGAAGATTCCTCGATATTGTTTTGTAATTTGGAAATCGTTCTAAGAATATAATTTGATAATATTACACAGTGCAAGTTTCTTGTAAGAAGGGTCTTGTTACAATATTCAATTATGCATTTAGACTCTTTAGTTTGAACAAAAGAGCACACGTTCACATGCAGAAAATTGCCTAAAATGTTTTGTGATCCGCAAAAATAAAAATCTCAAATGATACGTATTTTTCCGCAAGAAAACCTTATCCACATTTACCAGATTGATTTTTCTCACGCTACAAGCCTCGAGAATCTTGCAGATATGTCTCGATTTAAAAAAAACGTTTAACCCGAGAAAGATAACCTACGTCGCAGAGGCGCCTGCGAAGACTGTTGATTTTTGTTAATTTTTCATAGAGGTCTAGTGATTTAAGTTTAAAATTACTTAAAATATAAAAAAATATAATATAAATGCATTTTATTTTTACAATAATGCCAAACCTTTAAAATGACTAGATTAACTTAAATAAATATCCATTGTTAGTATAAAATTGACGCCTTAGAATAGCATGCGCCTCTGAAGCGTATGGTTATCTTTTACGTACGTTGTCATATAGTTATCTTTCTAGGGTTAATAAGGACTTGGCGCAGGTCGAAGGATTTGGAAATCCTAATGAGAATCGCGGATACGGTATCAAGGATGCCGCAAGCAGGTACACGTCGCAGGCTTTTGCCTCGCTCGGGTGTTTCTGTATTATGCAAGAGAAAAACCGAAGACAACAGCTGCGTGCGACATCGGGAGAACAGGATTTACTATCTTTCGTCGGTGACTTCTTTCGGGGACACAACCGCGACGCTCCCTGAAATATCGATGAGACGCAAGCGAGCGAGAAATCGTTGTTCATCCAGTTAGATTCCTTGCGTGACTGCCGCGCGCCGCGATTCCCGCTCGAGCCGAACGGCTCGAACATTTTGCAAACATTTCACGGAATGATTTATAGCGAATCGGATGTTTGAAGAGCCGCTGGAATGCGCGGACAGCCGCATGCAAATCTTCCAAATTTATTAACCGCACGCGGCCAACTCGAACGGATTTCGTATGACGTGAACGATGCGGATTACTGTTTGTCTTGTCGAGCTGCAACGATGCTGCACCGGGGGGAAAAAAACACGGCGTCGTGTTCGAGTCGGCTAAAAGTCGGAATATGTGTTTTTCCCGCCGACGCGCAGTGGCCTGGATCGCGGTAATTTTTCGTCGAAAAAGAAAGATTATGAACAGCAGATAACGACCACGTGGATCGCTGGTCGTCTTTCGAAGAAGTCGCTCAAGCGGCTAGGGAGCCGATTACTGTGGCACTGAGCCAGTCGCTGTGCCTTTGGTTTGTTTTCTGGCGCAATTAACTTTACATTTATCGAATAAGATAAGTAATAAGATAGTAGTAATAAGATAGTAATAAGTGGTAATAAGATAAGCGTTCAGTTTTTTTTATTCCTTTAGCTTGTTTAGTTTTAGTTTCGTTTAGTCTTGTTATTTTTATTTTATTTTATTTTTCTTAAACTGCTATAGACGCTATCGTGCTTCCTATCATTTTAAAGAAATTCTTTCTCATTTCACGCAGTTGTGTAATTACATAACGCCGTGTCGGTCTCGTAAATACGATTACAGAGGATAGAACTGGAAAAAGAGAGGCATTCTTGTGTCATAACGTTATTTCCCCTCGTCATTATTTTCCGCATACTTTCCGCTGCGTCGAAGAATGTACAGCACCGTAATTACTCGCGAAACGAGATAAAACGAGATAAACTATCCTCTCTGTGTGCCGACGCGCAGCAAGAAAACGTGTAGAAATTGACAAGTTCGAGCGGTTAAAACGGGACGTAATTGCAGCAGCAGAAATATTTCGTGATCACGGATCCACTGAAATATTGTGTCTAATCGATAAGGATAAATGAACAGTTGCCATAAATTTCTTCAAGTCGCCCAATACAGTTGGATAATTGAATACCGTTCACAACAGAAGCTTTAACGACACCGGCGACAGTTTATTGGAAAGATCTACAGTTTTGTCGGCTCGGTCGGTTTAATTTGCGCTGATCAATAGATAGGGGACACTAAATAACCGAGGTGTCAATTGCAACGAGGAAAAATCGTTACACGTCGGGCGAAAGGTGCTCGTTGCACATCGGTGTTATAATTCAAAATGTTGTCCGCCGCGAATTAAATAATACACACACCGGTCGCGATAACGCGAGCCCTTTTTCGTGGGGTCGGACGTTTATTTCCGGTTGAAAAAACATTTATGACAGCACTTTCCGGCGTGCTATAAATGACGCTCTTTGATTCGTTCCGAGGACACGAAGGCGGAGCGAATTTCAGAATTTTCTGAAAATCATTTCGAAAGCTACTTGGACCGAAAGCCGAGTAAGCACTTCCGGTTCCATTGATTTTGCCCATGTTCTGAATAAATCTACATTTTCCAGGGAGCTCGAACTCCATTTTGCTTTTGTTCGGAAAACGGAGAGAGACCGCGAGATTACTACCTCTCCACGAGGGACATTTTAAATGCTGTGACTTATTCATTTTAATTCGACGAATATGTTGCGCATCGGCAATATTTGAATAAAACAAGCTCGATTAATTAACCGCTCGATGAAAATGAAAATGAAAATTTTATTCAATGGCTTTCGTATAGTTTGATTATCTGTGTTTCAGGGATATTGGTTAGTGTCACAATTAATTACAAAATGTAATTACAGTATATACGTTTCAGTTACAAATACACTCGAATTGTTCGCAAACTCGATTCAATAAGAATATGCTACGTCTCTCAACGACTTCATTTCTTTAGGAGTTAAATGGCAATTTTATATTTCACTGCGAAGCTTAAATTTTAGTATATTCTGTAAATTGGCATTTTACGTGTAAAGCGTAAAATCTACGAAGTGGTAGAGGTTCGGAATCTTTTACAGTGAATTTAGTTAACGAAGGTAAGCATTCGTAATGCCGAAAGCATTTCGTTCATTTTCAAGCTAAATTCCTCTGGACCTTTATATTCATTCGTTCGCAACCTTTTCCAGAAGTTTATGCAGCATATTTCGCAACATTGTGCAGTTCTCATTCGAACGCAAACGCTTTTCATATCTACTACAATGAGTACGTTTTAAATGCATTATAATGCATTCGCGTGTGTAGATTATATTTGTAACAACGTTACAAATCCACAAAATTGATTATATTTTTGATCGTTAATATAAACTGCTGATCTTTCTGCATCTCTATTTTAAATCGAAGGAAACGTATTTAAATGAACAAGATCTGGTCATTAATAACAACTGATCATTAATAACGTTCTTGTATCAAACGTGGCAGCAATATCATTCATAGTCCAACAAGTTGGATTAATATCATTAAAAGCTTCGAGAGGTTCCTGAAATTTAATTACACTACCAGCTTGTCATATTTTGTTTTAAATACTAGATGATCGACAAGAGTAGCATGAATTCTCTTTATATCGGCGGTATTAAAGTATTACTAACAGTACAATTTTTTTAATGGAACTTTTTAGAGTGATAACAATGTTATCATAATATACGATATATATACATACATAAAGGAATAAACGTTTTTAATGGTACAATTAATAGCATTTTTGAGAGCGTTATTAGTAGCATAAAAACAATTAATAGTACTATTACTATTATTAAACTATGAACACTATTAATAGTACTATTAATAGTATTAAACTATAAAAACTATTAATAGTACTATTAATATTATTAAACTATAAAAACTATTAATAGTACTATTAATACTATTAAACTATAAAAATTGTTAATAGTATTATTAATACTACTTTAATACTACTAACGAGAGAGAGAGAGAGAGAGAGAGAGAGAGAGAGAGAGAGAAGGTAAATGTATTCTACTCGTTCCGGCTACCTAATCTTTGATGAATAAGATGAGAAGCTGATAGTATAATTAAATCCCAGGAACCTCAATGATTACGCGACTTAATCTTGATACTTCGTGCCTTAATAGACTTAAGCATGCTCGGACAGCTTTCGGAATTCATCAGAACCGGGGCACAATGAAGCAAGATCAAGAGAGGAAATTACAGCAACGGCGTAGCCGTAATTGCATTCTGCGTGGAACGAAAAAAAAAGAAAAGGTGAATAGAACGAATCGGAAAGTGGGAAAAACGCGGTCTCCGGTAAACGATCGTTCTCGCGGTGTTTCACACGCAATTAAACAAAGAGACGTCTGCAAAGGAGGCGTTTGTGCGTGCCACCCCCCTCCCTCCTCCTCCCTGAAATTCATCAGAAAATATATATATTTCGCCGCGACTTCGAGTGGTTATGAGAATCAGCCTTAATTACATGCGGGCGGGGGTGGGGTGCAGGTTAGTAATTGCGACCGGTTAATTAGATTTTCATGTCGGCGTGCGCTACTCGCTACAGAAATAGCTGACAGACGAAGAACCGGATAATAGCGGCGCGCAAACAAAACTGCACTCGCAAACGCGCAAGTTTAATCAGCCGATTATTATTGGCGCATCATAATCGGCTCGTCGTTGTCTTTTCGTTTCGCTGATTACACGAAGATCGGCTCAGATGCGAATTTTAACGAGTTTTCGAACACCTGCTGGTTCACGCGTCAATATTCGTATTAATCACAGCCAATGGCTTTATTCGCGGATAAAAAATGTCATTGGCTTTCGTCGATTTCGTACGAAGTCATTGGCTTTCATCGATTTCATTTCAAATCGTTAACTTCTCTCGTCGTTCTAATTTAAAATCGTTGACCTCCTCGTTGCAATTCAAAATCATTTGCTTCATTGTTTTTGTTGAACCTTATTGACCCTATCGTTTTTATTAAAAAATTTTGATCACGTCGGTTTAACCGAAAATCGTTGACCTCATCGTTTTTATATTTAATATTATCGAGCCCAGCGTTTTTATTGAATACCATCGACTTCGTCCCTCTTATTTAAGATCACCGATTTCATCGGTTTTTAATTGAAAATCGTTGATCGCATCGTTTTTGTTTAATATTATTGATCCCATCGTTTTTATTTAATGTCATTGTCTTCGCCGTTTTAATTTGAAATCACTCATCTCATCGTTTTAATTCAAAATCACTGGTGGTTTAATCGTCTCAATACAGAGACATTGATTTAATCGTTTCGATTTAGTGCCATTGATTTAATCGTTTTAATTTAAAATCATCGATTGAATCGTTTCAATTTAAAATCATTTACGAATAAGCGTGTAATTATTGCAAATAACCTGGGAATTTCCATTTTTACAATCTGGAATCGCGGAATCGTGGTGAAACGAAGTTGCATTTCCTGCGCTAGCAAAACGCGTAATTTTACGACAGCTTTCATTCGACCAGGTTTTTTTTTCAAGGTCGTTATGAACTGCAAGTGCATAAAATTTCATAGGTTACGCGTTATACCAGTCGAATAAATCGTCCAAAATGATTCCGTTATTCGTTTCAAGTGCATGTAAAACTAACGATCACCATTTTAATCCGCTTACCCGGGAGTTTGGAATTTATAGAATAGTTTATAGAATAAATTCTCCAACTTTCGATTTATGCGTGAAATCTCTCACCTTTTCGCACGTAGCCGGTTCTGCTGTCGAATCAGCGCGAAAGTTTCACGGAACTGTGGTGAACACTTTCATTTCACTTTAATAATTGCGGGCATGATTCGAAAACTTATTGTCCCTATCCCAAATGAAATCGATAACACAAGAAATTGTTTGCACTATTTATGCACTATTTGAACGAATATCTGTTCTATGACGAGACGAAGAATTAATTCTTCTTCTTAAAAGGTTGGCATAATAGGATAATGAGAGCAAAATTCAATTACCTTTCATTATTAATTAATAAATATTTTATTACATGCAGATATTCATGTAAACCGTATCGAAGCAATGAATCATCGGAAAAAGTAATCGTAGTAAATTCAGTGCAAACTAAGAAATCACGATCACGATGATAGATCGGGATTAGTTAATCAGGATTAATCAGGATTAATAAACGGCGGATCTACGTGAAAAATAAATATTTTGTTCAGCAATTGTATGAAACGAGAGTTAAATAAAAATGTGTCCGTTCTTTTAATGGCTGTGATCAATTGGAAATTATGCAACAGATTGCTTAAATGCTTACAATAATTTCACTGTTCTGTATTTCCCCGATCAATTATTGCAACAAGTCCGTAAAATCCGCCGTCCAGTGATTAACCACGGCATCTCTAATTCACACCATCTGCGGTGATCTTGGCATGATTCCGTCGGCGAATAACCGGGCCGTTGTCGAAACTGATTGAAAAGTAACGAGAACGCGATGCAGGTAACGAGCGACGATTGGAACCGTTTAAAGCACGCGGCAAAACTGATTCGCGCGGGAGCAGTTTTGGTTACGTCGGCCCGAATTGCGAGATTTGTCTGTGACAGGCCGATGACGAGGCTACAAAGGTTGGGCCACAATTTCGCGGGTGAATTTAGTGACGGCGAGCACGAATCCGTCGGAATCCTTGTTGGCTGGCCGGCATAAAGGGGCTCTATACAAACGTTATCACCATGGCTGACACGCAATCAAGGTGGAAAACGAAATAGCTCATTTGCAGCGTGCGATTAGCCTCGGAGGTCGCCTAACGATCATGCGAACCGGCCACCGACTGTCTCTGGCTGCCACTCCGCCTCGATCTGACCGTTCCCGGACCTTTTGTCTCCCCGTATCCTCCGCGTTTTCCCTTGGTGTTTCCTTTAATTCTCGGTTACCGCTGTTAATTAGCGGCTCGGTATCCTAGTATTTACACGACTTCTCCATTTCTATTTAGTTGGAGCAGCAGAGAGGCTCGTTTGAAAGGTACAAACGTCTACGCTGCGGAAATGTTCGCATTCAATTTTCTATTTTCGAGATCCTTCGCTCGAGCCTTCGCTCCGCTGGATTCCATAACGATGCCTTTTGCAACGGATTCGTAGTAGCCGGCTATACTTCGTTGCTGTTGTTGGTAATCAAGAATATTCGGCTGTGAAATGTTTGGCTCGTCGACGATTAAAATGATCAGAGGATGCTTTTGGTCTTTTAAAGGGTGTACATTCTCTGCTCTCATTTCTTGCGTCTGTATGGAAGAAAATTGTGACGTTTATTTGTGACGAAGCAACAACTTCCAGTTCTGTTGTAACGATTATAACGTTGCTCAGTCTTTTGTAGAATCGGTCGTGATGAAGATTCTGTACGCAATCTTTGAAATGAGCCGTTTATTTTGAAAGTGGCATAAGTCACTTTTTCAAAAAAATCGAGTTAATGGTAACACTAATTACAATTGAACGGTATCTTTTCATTTAAAAAAAAAAGTGACTTATGCCACTTTCAAAATAAACGGCTCAAATATGATTGTCATTCGTTCGTTTCAATCTAAGCGTAACAGTCGATGCGACGGTAAAGCAGAAGGAAAAGAAATTTGATTCTTTGATTGTTATCGCTAAACTGCGGACTTTCGTGCAGAATTCAAATTGTTTGCACTAATCGTGAGCAGCAAAAGTCTCTCTTCTTTGAACAAAATCTTAACAAATCCTGAATTCTCTCTGCGAGAGACAATGAGTGTTATTGCTTACCAACATATGTATATTGTTCACTGACCAAATTTATTGTTGAGGCAATAAGATTGTGTTAGGTTGATGTTTATTCATTTTAGTTGAGTTAATTTATAGTAACTTTGTCATTTGTTTCGCTCGTTGTTCACTTTCGGCACGTAAATCCTCCTTAATTCGCGCTCAGATTGTGCACAAAAATGATTGTTGACAATCGGTAACTATAAAAACGAGCTGCAAGGCTCGAATAATCGTATCTCCTCTTCCCAAACTGTCCATTTGTGTGCACAATCTGAGCGCGAATTCGGGAAAATATACTGTATAGATCACAGTTTAAGACGCAAGTCGAAATTTTCGAAAACGTGACTTACGCCGATGGCGAGTCTAATCCATTCGATTGTTGAACACGAAGCAGCTGAGAAATTCGTGTCGAACATTCCGTAAGAACAATTCTCCACCGAAGTACCAGAAAAATCAACAACCGTCGCACCGAGCGCGATGTCCCGTGTTGGTTCATGACACAAGCGCGTGCAGGTGGCACACTGGAGGCGTAGATTGATCTTGCCCGGTTGTTTGTTTGCTTGATTCTGCATATCTCGTCGATGTTACGTTTTCCCGCGAAGCATAACAGTTTCTCCCGACTGCCCCTCGTCGAACTGAATATTAAGCAGGTCATTTACAATGATGACCAATGATATCGGGGTTGGTTCCCTAGATTTGCACACAGATGACTCGTCGCCCTCGTGATAGAGACGAAAGGTACGGAATCGATACACTCGTTGCGAGTGTTGAAAAGAGAATCATCTTTTATAATCGTATAATACGATCGACTCGCGGAATTCTGTTGGGTGCTAGGGTGAGCAGTCGATGAACGTTTAAGCCGCATGTTTTTGTTAAAATGATCGATATTCGATTCTTTGGATGATAATATAGTGTGTTGTTTTATTAGGTCGTTAAGTATGAAATGCACTTTATCATTTTACTATAAAATTTATGCATTTCATAATTAATGACCTAATGACCTGATGGCTATGAATTATAAGTTCATATATCCCTGGACATAATTCTAGCATGTTTTTGTAGTTGTAACATTTTTTATAAGTATAATCTATGGCCTCTATCAACAAAAAATCTATTAACATCATATTATATGCCACTCGAAATCGAACAACTTTTATTGTTTTTTTTTTATTAATCAGGTGGCTGGTTTTAGGGGTCTCGCCTTGTATAAGTTGGAAATATTAAGTGCTAATATTTTGGGAAATATTTTAGTTTGTTGGAGCACCTACTGTCAGAATTTTTTATTACACTGATGTCAGTATACATTGCAATTCTATCCGAAGGACTAGATTCAATGATTGAACTAAACATCACAAAGTGGAATATTAAATATATAGTATATAATGTATTAAATATTTAAATATGTCTCGTAATCTATAGGAAAAAAATAAGATGTTTTGTAAGATTTCTTTTTTGTACAATTTCGATACAAAATGACACGTGCAAGATAGGTGTACGATAAAACTACTGCATAAATTTCACTGTGAAGAACGTTATAAACGTTACTCTTTCACGTTATAATAAAGCAAATCGGTTTCCATTTTTTTATACGACTTTGTGGACGTACTACAGTACGTCTAGAGAGTTACAACTCTCTAGAGCTCTCGACTTCTGGCGAAAATTTTGGTGCCCTCGTGACACGCAGATACAGACGACAGCTTAATTCGAGAACTGCCGAAAAAGTCACGTCGCAATCGTAAACCTAAGCTCGCGTGCACCGTGAACTTTCGCGTCGTATGGAAATGCGAAGTTCGGGACCCGTCTCGACCGAGGTCCTTTTAATAATTCTTATTTCCCGCGGAACGAATTATAGCTCGTTCCCACGAGCGCCCTATGAACTCCGTTGAACTTCAACAGAAGTTATCTCATCGATGGCAGTTGCCACGAGTCCGTGATCCCGGCGTGAACGTCTGCGTTCGTATCGGTGGCTATCGGGTCGAATATAACGGGAAGAAAGGAACATTTGCACAGAATTAACATACGAATTCTGGCGAAACTAATAAAATTTCCATCATCGTGGGAAACGGGAATTTGCATAATTCGATCCGGTCGGCGCTCGACAGGATTCCGGCGGCGAGCAATAAAACAAAATTCGAAACTGAATATCCTTTCGTAAGGCGATCCCCCGCGCAGTTCGCGATTCTCTTCGAACTAAATTCCGGCCGATACACGTACGTGTTGGAAACTGCACGGCCACGGCCAGGAGGTGCCTGCTAGAAAGATCACCGGCGAGATAGCTTTCTAGTCGGACGCCCCGACAAGTCATTTTACGAGCGTTGTAAAAAAAGACCTGATAAAATATCTCTTCTTCTCGTGTCATACAAGCTACCTTTTCTACGCCACGTTTGCCACAGCAGCGGCGAAGGGCTCGCTCGCGGCTGCTTAAAATCCGCTGCCAGCGTTCCCCGACGCTTTTTAGCCGGATCCATCGAAATTCGCTTACTCCGTTCGACTGAAAATACTGGTTCAGTCGCAGGATAGACTGTACAAATATCTCTGAGAAACACTGTCTGGAATGTCTTTAAGGAACACGGTCTAAATATCTCGAGGGAAGACCGTCTAGATATTTTTAAGAAAGGCAGACCAAATAGTTTAGAAAAGAATTGTTTAAATATTTTTAAGAAATACTGTCGGAATACCTTTATGGAAAACAGGCTAAATACCTCCGACGAAGACTGTCTAAGAAGAAGTGTTAAAAGACCTTGAAGAAAAACTGTCTAAATATCTCAAATTAAGACAGTCTGTCTAAATATGTCAAATTAAGACAGACTGTTTAAATATCTCTAACTAAGAAAGACCGTCTAGAAATTACTGAAGAAATTACTGTCTAAACATCTGTAAGACGGACTGTCTAAATATCTTTTGGAGATGCTAAGCATTTTTAAGAAAAACAGTCCAAATATTTTAGAAAAAGATTGTCTGAATATTTTTAAGAGAAACTATCAAAATACCTTTAAGGAAAACAGTCTAAATACCTCCAAGAAAGACTGTTTAAATAGCTCTAAGAAGAACTGTCATAATATCTTGAAGAAAAACTGTCTAAATATCTCTAACTAACAATAAGACAGACTGTCTAAATATCTCAAATTAAGACAGTCTGTCTAAATATGTCAAATTAAGGAAGACTGTTTAAATATCTCTAACTAAGAAAGACCGTCTAGAAATTATTGAAGAAATTACTGTCTAAACATTTCTAAGACGGACTGTCTAAATATCTCTTGGAGATGCTGACTAAGTATTTTTAAGAAAGATAGTCCAAATATTTTAGAAAAAGATTGTCTGAATATTTTTAAGAGAAACTATCAAAATACCTTTAAGGAAAACAGTCTAAATACCTCCAAGAAAGACTGTTTAAATAACTCTAAGAAGAACTGTCATAATATCTTGAAGAAAAACTGTCTAAATATCTCTAACTAACAATAAGACAGACTGTCTAAATATCTCAAATTAAGACAGTCTGTCTAAATATGTCAAATTAAGGAAGACTGTTTAAATATCTCTAACTAAGAAAGACCGTCTAGAAATTACTGAAGAAATTACTGTCTAAACATTTCTAAGACGGACTGTCTAAATATCTCTTGGAGATGCTGACTAAGTATTTTTAAGAAAGATAGTCCAAATATTTTAGAAAAAGATTGTCTAAATATTTTTAAGAGAAACTATCAAAATACCTTTAGGGAAAACAGTCTAAATACCTCCAAGAAAGACTGTTTAAATATCTCTAAGAAGAACTCTGTCATAATACCTCGAAGAAAAACTGTCTAAATATTTATAATAACAAGGTAGATTGTCTAAATATCTCAAATTGAGACAGACTGTCTAAATATCTCTAACTAAGACCATCTAGAAATTACTACAGAAATGACTAAAGAAATTACTTTCTAAATATCTCTAAAAAGTCTGTAATAAACACTGTCGTTCAAAATGGAGACAGGGAAAACGTAGAAAGACTTAATGAAAGAAGGGACTGGCGTGTATGTTAATTTAATGGATAAACTGTGGCAACGATCTCTCGTACGAAGAGTAACCAGCGTACCAGCTCTTTACGATATTGATTAGCAATTCAGGCGCTCGAACGAAAACCCCTTGTTAGACAAGTGCGTGGAATCACTCAATCGCTATGGGGACATTTATGGAGGGTCTTCGAGTGAACGGATCCACGATTCCCGTAATCCACTTTCTCCGTTAATTAGCGAAAATTCTGCCAAATCTTCAAAACTTCTTCGAGTCCACTTAAATGACAAATTGCAATTAGTTTCTTGCACACACGCGCGCGCAATTAAAATAATATAAATATCTTCGCTATTTTTGTTGATATAAAAAGATTTGTCAGGACAACTTTGTTTATTTCAAAGCTAAGAATGTTATGACTCGTGTCTCTTTTTTTCTCTCGGGGTTATTTTTTATCAATATTTATGTTTGTATATTTAACTGACACGAAATAATTATTTCAACTATTTGTACACTGGAAATATTTGATTTATATACTCTCTAAATATGTCGTAAAATATTTTGTTTAAGTAAATATTGAGCAAGTGAGAAGCGACTTTTTTAAAATTATCTTAAGCTTGATTATATAGCTTCTTATTGCGAAGGAAAAAGTCCCATCGTGAAATTAGTTGAACGAAAGTTAATTCTCCGATAATAATTACTCGCGAGTGTTCATTCGCATTCGTTCTTAGATTATGATAACAAAAGACTGAAATTTTCTTTCGATTCGGAAGAAACGAATTACATTCGTAGTCAGCAGATCACGTATGAAATCTTCATCGCGAAGACCGCCTTGTTGGCGCGAGGGGGTTAACAGAACTAAAAAAAGGCAGCTACCCTAAAACTCGCGGAACGACTTAATCGATGACCCAGACCCGACCACGAACTGCTAATATCGGAACGTAATCCAGAAACGTCGAACTCTCCCCCTCGGCTGCTTGTAATTTTCTTGTTTCCCTCTGTTGAAGCAGGCTCGCACTCGGCGGCAGAACGATATTTTCGATTTAACTCGACGGAAAAATGAGTCGAGGACGGTTTACCTCGGGAAATTGCAACGTTGTAAACAATCAAAGCGCGTTCCGCCGGAGCAAAGGAGATTACTGTCGGAAAACAATGCACGGATGGGATTTCATTTGTTTATGGAGCCGTTGCGCAGCCGCTTGATCTCCCTCTGCTCTTAAATGCGTCTAAGGAATCTTGCTGTTATTGACTTTGCCATGAATGCATGGCGAGGGAACTTCTTCTTCCGGCGGAATTCAAATTTTATTCAAATCGGCTGGATCCGGGAAATATGCATCGCGGGACAGGATTTATGAAACGGTGCTTTAATCTTCGATCGGATGATGAATCGTACATTGATAACGTCGGGAAGGTGTTTTGCTGTGTATTCAAATTCGAGTAGACAATTGTTAATGCCATTAATCACGGAAAGACAGTTTTGGATTAGGGAAAAAGTGCTGGATAATAGATGTTCCCGCGATGTTACAAGCACGCAGCTCTGAATCCCTTTAGACACGAAAATAAAAGTAGAAGTTATTGCGGGAATGAGGGATAAAGCTACGAATGACGTGTTTTGCAAGGAACAAAAGGAGAGTAGATTTCTATTAATAATAAATTGTGACGAAAAATTGTGTGAATTTCTACGACACTCGTACGCGTTCTGTATTCCTTTCGATTTCACACTCGTTCACATTCTCACACTCTCTATATATGATAACCACTAAACGTCAATGCACGTGTACATAATAAGTATTGTAATCGTTAAAACGTAATAACAATAATCGCCAATTGCTTAACTGCTAGCACATTATCGTAGATCAAACGGAGTCGAAAGCGATCGAACATTTCCAATAGAATCGAAAAGAGTTCGTTCAAAATTCAATTAAGATCCCTTCTTGCTGCGATACGAACATTATTTTGTTATTCATAAAAAATTTCCGCGAGGTATCGTATAATATAGAGGTAATTTAAGAGCCGGAGATTTTTTACGAGCCGTATAACGAGATGAACGACGACAGAGCCAATGAAGTAAGGATATGAAATCCAAACCTCTTCATTCCGATTTCCGAACCTCAGCTTTTACGTGAAATTGATGCTTCAGTCAAAGTAGTATCAGTTTCTGTCATTCTAGTGAGAAAAAAAACCAATCGATGAAGAGCTGATCCCTTTAGGAAGAAGTTATTAATTCCAAGGATCTCGCATAAAAAGGATCTTGCACGTATAGGTTTACTTGATAAAAGGTCCTACGAAGGGGTTTATGTAATAAACGTAGAAGCTGAATATTAAAATGTCGACATAAAGTTCATGGTATGAATAAAGTATAAACGATATAATATAATGTAATTATGTGATATGTAATAATTATATAAGTATATATAGGATATACAATAATTGTATAATTATGTATAATAATAAAATAATAATCATATAATTATACATGCGATTTATAATAATCAAATAATAATTATATAATTATACATGCGATTTATAATAATCAAATAACAATCATATAATTATACATGCGATTTATAATAATCAAATAATAATCATATAATTATACATGCGATTTGTAATAATCGTGTAATTATATATTTACGATATAAAATAATCAGATAATTACATATTTGCGATATGTAATAATCAGATAATTATATATTTGCGATATATAATAATCGTATAATTATATATTTGCGATACATAATAATCACATAATTATATATTTGCTGTATATAATAATCATATCATTAAATATGCTACATATAATAATCGTATAATTATGTATAATATATTATAATCATCGTCATCGAATTCCAGTATATTTATTTTATCGTATACGTATTTATATTTAAATACGCATATATTGTTACTAATACAGTATAGTCAATAAATATCAACATTTAAATATCTATCCATAAATCGTATTCATGCCGACATTAATTTCTGTAAGTCAATTTACCGAATCAGGAATCAATCGAACAAGATTTATTAAAACAGAAATGAAACTCGCATTCGTTAAACGCTTTGCAACACCGAACTTCAAACAATATTGAATATCGATACTGCATAATACCCACGGCAGTATCGTAACACCATAGCGAGAATGAAAAAGAAAGAAAAATGGAAGTTCGGTCAAGCAAATGTATCTCATCCGAGCAGAGGTGCTTTAGCCGTGTACTAAATGTGTGCGTCGCGCGCATCAGCGTAACACGGTAGAGCAATGATAAAGATCAGCATTAACGTGCTTATCAGTAGTTTAGACCCGTGATTATGGCATCATTATGACGTCTGCGGCATGCTTGAACCGGCGCTGAAGGTTCAGGCTGTAATCTATCGTGGCCGATCTCGGGTCACGGTTAGGCACAAACTCGTACGATTATCGGCGCCAAACGACGGCAATCAATAACGAAGTAGGCATCGACACCTGTCACTGGGATCTGCTGTTTCTCTTGATAACACGATCAACGGCCAATAGAAATCACAATGCCGAACGTCTGCGCTTTGTCGGCGCGATCACACACTGCGCGGGCTGCGGTAAAAGACGATCATGATTGCGGAAACAATGGGGTCCGAGGTGTTAATTTTGACATTGATGCTGGCCTCTCAATTCCGAGTGGAACTATTGGATTTCATTGGGCACGGGATCGCGATGGGTCAGGAATGCTGCAACAATGGGGTTGTAAGCGAACAATAAAAATCCGGACAGCAGAACGTAATCGAACCGAGCGGAATTGATCGTGTTAGAATACCTTATGCGACCATACGTTTCCGGCGAATGTGCTTTTGTACTATTATTTTCCATCGACTCGCTTTGTCAATTCGCTAAAACTGTGAGTGATTCGAGAATAACTTTTGCCCGATGTTGAAAACCGTTTATCGAGTTCGTTGTTATTAATGTTACGATGTCAATTCGCGCAAATTTCAATGCAAATTGTTTTTTAGAAAAATTCGAGAACGGAATGTCGTCACGCGATGCATTGTTTCTTGGATCATCGTCGAATATTTACGCGACACGGGCGTGTCAGCTGCGAGGCAAGTAGAAACGTCGAGCTATGGTCAGACATGCCAGTGTTCGATCACTGTGATGTGTGAAAAATGATTATTATCCTTCATTTGTTATTTTTTTTTTCTTAAATGAAATATATTATTTGGTTGAAAGATGAGTCTGATTAATAATCAATTTAACTTTTACACGTTACACTGCAAATTTCGATAATCGATTCGAACTTATTGAAACTATTTTTGTCGCGTTCGAATCGTTATTAGATAATCTATGAAAATAGCATGAAAGTTCTCAGTGTACCGATAACAGAAATAATTTCAAAAAATAGATATTTGCATAAAGATTCTCCGCCTATTTATAATAAATATTGTCTCTAAAAGCAGCAATTTACACGTTAAAGTTCATCAGCATATTTATAGCAAATACGTTCCATAAAAATAGGAACTCGCATAAATCTCTTCAGCTTGTTTATAATAAAAACATTCGATGAAAATAGAAATTTACGCAAAGATCGTCGGCACGTTTGTAACAAATATAATCTATGAAAATAGAAATTTGCTTAAAGCTCCTCGGCCAACTTCTAACGAAAGCATTCTACCAAAATTTCTGCGAACATCCTCAGTCCACCGGCAACAAAAACGATCCCCCAGAAACCGAAATTTGCATAATGATGCACGGCCAATTTGCAACGCGCGAGCCAGGATCGAAATGGACAGTTATCCCGTCGATGTTTTCATGTATTCGGTCGGACCTTTTGAGAAACGTGCCACGGCCACGTGAATTGTGGTCAAGCCATTGACGACGAATCAGCCCGTCGCGGCGTGTAACACGGTAACGTCTGTCGCCGGGAAAAGCTTGAGGCATCGGCCGCAAACGAGATTCGAGATAATGTAAAAGGAGATTTTGTCACGGGACGTGCCGCACATTTCTTTTTGTCGTCGCGAAACGATCCTGCGGCTCAGACAAATCGTAGGTCGCCGCCTTTGCGAAGCACTCGACTTTGTCCACGTCATCAATGGATATGCGCGACAAAAGAACCGGGCGATACTTTCACGACGGTGCTCAGAATTAATCTGGAAACGTAACGCTCCCGTTGATATCTGGGAATTCCTCGGGAATATCTCTCATTACTTTAATTACATCGAAAGATCATCCCAAATGGTAACTGCGAAAATTGATACGTGTTATGCAGCACTTCTTCTGCTTGCATTTTTTAAAAATAAAATATCCGTTCGTCATATAAATAAATGATATAAAATGATATAATATATAAAATAATGTAATAATATGATATAATATAATATATGTCAAGGTTATATCAAGGTTATGTCGAGGTTATGTCATGGTTATGTCAAGGTTATATCAAGGTTAATATCAAGGTTATATCAAGGTTATGTCAAGGTTGTGTCAAGGTTATGTCAAGGTTATTGATAATATTCTTCATATTTCTCTAACAAACATATCCCTTACTTCCTTTAAGACGATTATTATTTATTAAATTAGCTTTGCGAATCATTCGTTAAACTGTGATCGGACACGGAATTATTTAAATTAAAATGTCACTTACGTACTTTGTTAATCTTCACTGTACACCTTGCTTAAAAATTTCATATTTTACACACAAGGTGTCATGCACACTAGAAAATTAAAACGGCCGTCACGGTTAAATTACTTACTATTTCGGGTCCGAAAAATTAGTAAATATTCTTCAGACGTTCTAAAGTAAAGGTGAACAGCGTTTTTCTTAAAAATATCACTATTACGTAGTAAAAAAAAATCCGGAAAGTTCTCGCTTCGTGACTTGTTCAATACTTCGAACGCGACTCGAATCCGTCCTGACTATCTATCAAAGCCTCGTGCTGCGGGCTCTCGAACTTCGCGCCGTCACCTCTCATTGGTCAGTGTTTTCCGTTAATAACTCGTAAACGAAGCCGCAGATTGCATTTTGGCAAAGGAAAAAGTTACTTCAAATGACCTCAGCTACCCCTTATTTTCGGCTGTTAAAATAATTATGGAACACCCTGTATATATAAAAATAATATATATATATGATATAATATATAAAAGGATATAAAAATTAAGACAATGTTTGTCATATCCGAAAAATTAAATTTCAATTTTCAATAGAGATATATCTTATAAATGTGGTTTATAATAATATCTAAAATTAATACCATCTTTTTGATATTCTAAAAATAAGAAATCCATTTTTAGACTTACTGATTAAATGTAAATGCTTGCAATAGACTAGTCTAATTAAATCAATGAAATAATTAAACTTTGACCACATTTTTGTTGTCTCCTAGGACCAAGCAGCTTCAAGTACCTGAAATTAAAATAAAGTACTAAAAGTAGTAAGTACTAAAGTACTAAAATAGAATAAACTATGATTCAAAAACGTTCAGTTTACAACCATTGAGATCATAAAAATGCGGGAAACCATTTAAACCTTTTGAATACGTAGAACGATAAAGGAGAACGAATACAGCCACGTTATTTCGACGAAGATAGTCACTTGATGTGCTCCCGGTGTCAATTACAGCCGTTAACAACCCGAACGAGGAACAATGTGTCTTGTAACGAAAACATGATCACGTGTAGGGACATTTGCTTCCGGATTGATTACGTGGAAAAATCAAAGACAGAAGGCTTATCGAGATTTTCAGCTGGTGATTACTCGCAAGATAGATTGTACCGTCGTAGATCGGGAGGTAAGCAGAGACTCCAGACTGCCGTCGGAGCTATCTATCACGGGGGAAAGTCGATCGACAGTTCCCAGAATCCTGCGTCGTTACTCCAAGGGGAAAATTCTCGCGCTCTCTGTGATCTGAACGAATGGCCGTGTGTCCCAGGTGTGCGTGCGTACGTCCATGTCTCTCTCTCTCTCTCTCTCACTCTATCTCTCTCTCTGTGTATTCGCAATACCGTGAGAAATTGAAAAACAAACGACTATTACCATTCCCGACTGTTGCTCCGTCTATTTGATCAGGCGTTACGCTCCGATCTATTCATACTTAACTTCCACCCCCGTATTTGCACGCCCCTACGGGGATCACCGTTCCTATAGACGTCGCCGTTCCCCGTGTCACGTGTTTACTGCTCGTTTCTCTTCCTGGGTTATCAATCTTCGTGAACAAACAGCACGAGGCGCCCCACAGTGGTACATTTTCTGAAAAAGTTGGTCAAAATGCAATTTTCTTGGTACACAGTAGTGGAGCCGGTTACGGCGGGGTGACCAGTTGCTGTGACTTTGCTTCGTTTTCGGACACAATTAACTTCATATTTATCGAGTAGGATATATTACGTTTTGTTTATTCTTTCATTTTGGTCATTGTTTAACGCTAAACCTACCGCGGTCAAAGTGACCGCTTTCTTATTTTGTAGTTCTGCGAAGTTCCAAGACTGTTTCGTGGAAAACGCTTGAATAAGTTATATTATTGGAGCAAGTTTTATAATAAAAACTTTACAAATTCTAAATAAATTCGGTCTTAGCAGTACATGCCAGTTAGTATTACTGCTTGGTAGGTTTAGTGTTAAGAAAACAATTTAGTACGTGTTAGTTAGGCTATTTTCCAGTTAACAGTGCATATGTTAGTATACACAATTGTGTTCAGTGTAAGTGTAACTATAATTTTATATTTTAAGTGACAGATTTATTTTGGCTGGGAATGGCAGTTTTCAATTCAAATTATATTTGTAGTTGATTATACTGTTTATTGGTATGCCTATATTTTTTATAATTTAGGCCATTTTCCAGTTAACTGTGCATGTGTTATTATACACAATTGTGTTCAGTATAAGTGTAACTATAATTTTATATTTTAAATGACAGATTTATTTTGGCTGGGAATATGGTTCTATTCATAAAATGGCAGTTCTTAATTCAAATTATATTTGTAGTTGATTATACTGTTTATTTGTATGCCTACATTTTTTATAATTTAGGCCATTTTCCAGTTAACTGTGCATGTGTTATTATACACAATTGTGTTCAGTATAAGTGTAACTACAATTTTATATTTTAAATGACAGATTTATTTTGGCTGGGAATATGGTTCTACCCATAAAATGGTAGTTCTTAATTCAAATTATATTTGTAGTTGATTATACTGTTTATTTGTATGCCCATATTTTTTATAATTTATATTATTTATAATGCCACAAATTATTTAGAATTTAACATATTCTTTATCATCATATTATTTGTAACGATACAGTTTATGACCCAAATCCTTCATCCCTATTTTCAACTACGAACAACGTAATTTTTTTCCTAAAAAAATCGATGAAATAAACATTTTTATGATTAACCATAAAAGTGGTTTAAAATCGAGATCGTTGTATTAAATTTTATATTCTGATTATACCTATAAGTTCATATCTCTGCCGCATTACAATTTTGCAGTTTCGATGACACATTCAAATTCAGTAATTCAAAGATCATGGTAGCACCGATTATCATGAAAATCATGCATAGCGATGAATGATCGCCGACTTTTCGGGAAGTGGTGCCCACTGTTGCAGTGTTACGCACCTCTCTAGCTTCTTCATAAATGAAATGGAGACACGTTGTACGAACGCGTTCGCACACGTGCCAGCGAAATTGCATGGTAATGTCATCTGCCGCTGGTCGATCAAGTGTTTGTACGGTTCGGGTTGCGCGACGTAATCGGTTGAACAGAAATAATATGCCGGCGGTGTATTGAATTTTTTTAGCATTTTGTTGCTCGCCGATACAATATGCGGAGACAATGGGCGCAAAGTGAAAACCGATCAAAATCTGGCCAGGACAATATGCAAATATAATGGAAACCGAATGAAAATCTGCCGATCGAAATCTGGGTGCGGTGGTGTGCAGGAAATAATGGAAATGAAATGACAATCTTTAAATAAAAACGTGTTTGTGCATTGATAATCGCCGGCTGAACGTTCTGTGGCGGTGGCAAAAAAGGCTTATAGGTACAGCTGGTTTCACGAATTTACAGATTTTCGCGATTCGAGGAAACTTTTGTTGTTTCTTCCAAATAATAATAAATGTAATGGAATGTAATATAATAATAATAATAATAATAATAATAATGATAATAATAAATGTAATAGAATATAATAATATAATAAGAATAATGCATGTAATACAATATAATAATATAATAATAATAATAATGCATGTAATAGAATATAATAATATAATAAGAATAATGCATGTAATACAATATAATAATATAATAAGAATAATGCATGTAATAGGATATAATAATATAATAAGAATAATGCATGTAATAGAATATAATAATATAATAAGAATAATGCATGTAATAGGATATAATAATATAATAATAATAATAATAAATGTAATAGAATATATTCTTTCGTAGAATAAAATGAATTCTACTTTTGCACAGACGTCATCGTTGTCGCCATTTCTTTAGCTTCAATTTCAGTCGTTATTTAAATAAGTTCTGAATTGCTTGCGTTTGCCAGCAATATATTAAAATAATTATCACTTTTCCGCGATAATCAGATTATAATAAAACGCGATACAACATTTAGCATATTACGATAAACGAAGCAGAATAATTTCGATTGGTGATTAAAATCTGTTGCAATGATTTCATTATTAATACAAGAGATAATGAATACCCTTTTTTTCATATAAAATAATGAACGGTGTAATAAATGAGTGTCCTTATTTTTTCTGCTTCCAGAATATATATATAAACGAAAACGTTTCAGTTCTACCACCTACGGCTCTCTCAATGAATTTATTTAATTATTAATAAACATCTGTTAATTGAAGCAGCTTTTATTTTTTCTCGGTGTGTCGCTCGCTTTTCCGAGGCAAGCAAACTCGAATCAGCGAAGGCGGTCCAATTGAAAGGTCGTCAAAGTTTAGCCAACTGTTCAGTCGTATATTCGGCATAAAAAGATCAACGAACGGTACCGACTAATGTTTATTCTACTTAACCATTGCTCCGAAAGACATCGATTAATCTTGCATATGATTTTCGATTCACGATCGCGATTTCGGTCGCGACGTAATTAAAGAGATCGCGAATCGCTTGTTAACAAGCGTAGAACACTTGACCCCCGTTGCACCGATGGGTGTGCGCGAACAGGCGGAAAGGAATTCCTCGCGCCAGTTCAGTACAGTTATCATGGAAATTGAAAAGCAAACAAGTTAACGTGGCCTCCATTGATCTGCCAATTTAATGTGCCAATACGGGTCGTTCTGTATCCGTTTAAATTGTTCCAGCCCCCCTCCCCTCCCCAGTCTTTCAGGAATTCAACGTATTCTATGCAGAAACCTATCAAAAATGTTGCTATAGGAATTCGTAGATCTTTTTCGTTCATTCGGTTATTTTCTATGTCTTTCGTTTCTATAGCATCAATATAAGAATTTCTGTTGTATAAATACTTGTTTTATGTAAAGATATTAATTACAAACATCGACGAAGCTATATACAATTTCGGCTGTATGAAACAGAAAGACGGTCATCCAAGGAAAGTTTGAAAGACATTTTAATGAAATATGCAGTTTTAGGATTATATATATGGTTGATATAAAATAATATTTTCGATCAGTTCGAAAACATTGTTATTTCGTGAATAGTGAAAATTGATCCGCGGATCGTGTTACAAAAAAATTGTTGCACGCCAGAAACGCAAGTGAAATAGAAATACCTTTCTATTTTCACAATCATTTTAATCACTTGAGAAACAATGTACATCGATATTTTCAAATTCCTCGAATATTTCTATCGACTGAAACTTCGTCCAATCGTGTAATAATAATCGTAGCGAGACGTTTCAATTTTGCATGATCTTTCCAGCTGTGCAATACATTTTATAATTCTCTGATCGTCGTTTATGTATATTTTAAAACAACCGGAAGGAACAAATATATACAATATAACAGAATATATGCAATAGAAGAATATATACAATCTAATAATATATACAATAGAACAGCTACATACGCAATTGTTTCTTCCGTACGATCGTAATCGACAAATAAATCTCGATCATTCGATTTGTATCGCGAAACGTGTTGAACAAAATTTGAAATTCATTTTACTTCCACGTTGTTAAATACGCAAGTGTACACCGAATTATTAATTTCGTGCGAAGGCACACGCGAATGCATTATACGCTCTAATTATTGCATTCCCATTATTCATGTTACACGATATTTTAGAATTCGGCATGATGAATAACAATTGCTAATGCATCACCAATTGGGAACAATGTCCGCTCGAACGAAACGTGATCTTCTAAATACGAACGGCGATCGTACCCCAAATTTGCAATTCCTGAAATATAAGTAATAATAACAGAACCGCGGCTAATTGGTACCATTGCAACGAAACAATAATTTCGTAGTCGAATCGCGATCGTAGATTGCATGAAGCTTTGCTTTCCGAGACCCAACGAATCGCAATAGGTTGCGGCGAGCCGTTTTTAAACGTTCGAAAAATTACGAAAAATAAATTGATTTGAAAAACACGTTATTTTCACCTTTCCAATGGAACCGTCTACAGCGGTAATTCCAGCGTTAACGTCATCTTAAACACGTGACACCGCAACGTGGTCAACGATTCGGCAAAACGATCGAATATTTTCTCAAAAATTCGATTTCTTACTTCCCAAAAAGAAAAGTCGAAACAGCCACTTGTGCGTCGGTCGCGTAAATTCGGTTCTTCTTCTTTTGTTCGCGAGAGCAGGAAAGATGTTCGTGCTTCCGCTGGAAGCATAGCGTTGGCGTCAAACGTGGGGACAATGGTGCGCGCGGGCGCTATTGTTGTATTAAGATATACGCTTGCCGGTAATGAAACTTTTGTAATCTTCATTGAAAAAAGTTCGTCGGCATTCCCCGTTCGAATAACCGTTCGCTCGTTAATAGCGCGGCGAGTAGATAAGGGATGGCTCGCGAGCGCGATTATGGGAATTTCAAGTAGAAAGTTTAAACAGATAAATCAAGCAATTTTTCGTCGAGCCGAGGGAACTCCGGACAGGAAGGACGGGTTAAACTGGCTGGCAACAGCGTGAATTAAAACCGCGATATTTTAACGTTATCCGATGTTTTATCGTAATTAAAATTTCACCATGAAATATCCGCTTTCATTGGAATAAAGCGTTATCGGTGACTTGATATTACGTAAATACTCCGGCTAAGTCAATTCCATTAGCGTTTATAAACTGCTCGTTCAAGCTTCCGCGTTATTTTCGCCGGTATAATAAATAGTCCTGCGATAACTCTAGCCGCGCAAAGTGTGCGCAAGATACGATTCAATGAGATCTCTGCATTTAGCATTCAGCTTGACTGACCGGCGCTAAATCTGTTTTAATGCGGCTCCGACTCGCTCTGTAAACGCTTGAACGCCCGAATTTTTGACAGAAATATAATCCTTTGCACTCTGAAC
This sequence comes from Megalopta genalis, assembly GCF_051020955.1. Taxonomy (NCBI): domain Eukaryota; kingdom Metazoa; phylum Arthropoda; class Insecta; order Hymenoptera; family Halictidae; genus Megalopta; species Megalopta genalis. The sequence goes on from NC_135023.1 coordinate 12,765,964, forward strand.
ATCTCTTTCATATTCCTACCAATATAATAACTATATATTATACATAGTATATTAGTATATTAATATATAATATTAATATATTAGTGTATTAGTATATTAGTATATTAGTATATTAGTATATTAGTATATTAGTATATTAGTATATTAGTATATTAGTATATTAGTATATTAGTATATTAGTATATTAGTATATTAGTATATTAGTATATTAGTATATTAGTATATATTATAGAGCTACATTATAGCTATATTAGTATATTATAGAGCTACATTATAGCTATATTAATATATTATAGAGCTACATTATAGCTATATTAGTATATTATAGAGCTACATTATAGCTATATTAGTATATTATAGAGCTACATTATAGCTATATCAGTATATTATAGCTATACTATAGCTATATTAGTATATTATAGCTATACTATAGCTATATTAGTATATTATAGCTATACTATAGCTATATTAGTATATTATAGCTATATTATAGCTATATTAGTATATTGTAGCTATACTATAGCTATATTAGTATATCATAGCTATACTATAGCTATATTAGTATATTATAGCTACATTATGGCTATATCAGTATATTATAACTATAATAATTTTTTTCTTGTATACTGCAGTATACAAGAAATTGTAATACACTGCATTACAATATTGCTAGCAAAATATTGTACAACTTTCTCCTCTTCTGTTTGTTTTCTAATGTTTGTCAAGCTTTAATTAATATTTAATTTTACTTAATATTAATCAAGCTTTATTATCCTACAGTACGATTTTATTCACAAGTGCATCGACGCAGTTGCAAAGTGCAGCGCAATATTTAACATCACAAAAATATGTGAATTTACCTAATGTCGAATGAACAAATTGTAAATTATTCAAGGGATTAAGAAGAATACACTATAGTATACTGCAGTAGGAAGCAACGGTGAATAAAATTACGGTTACTTGGAGAAACGTATTTTTATTCATTAAGTTTCTGGAATGACATGTTTCTCCTGAACGCTCCCACGCTTCAAGATTGGTGTGCTGGAGGTGACAGATCGAGCGTGCCAGCTAAAAAATTGCGAAATCCGGTATGATTGAAAGCGTAATTAACATCATTAATCCTGACTTGCCAGGATTCGTTTCATAAACCAAGTTCCTTCAATTTGATGCAGTTTCTATAACTCCTGAAACAGCACTCACCGTATTAAATAGCTTGCCGAGTAATTCTCCATAGCTAAACCGAGCGAATGTCCCGTAAAAAGAACATAAAATTTCAAGTAATCAGCGTGTGAAATTTATGGAACACGGTAAACATACGAAATTTATTGAATGTGGTAGAAAATATAAAATTTATCGAATATGGCAAAAAATACGAAATGTAATACTTACTCTGTCGGAGACGCTATAAACACGTGATCCTATATAACGCTGGAAGGAATTTTTTGTAGAAGTAATAACTTCGTTCTATAGAAGTTATAATTTAATACTGCGAGTAACGATGTATGTTTATTATTTTATAACAATGGCAAGATTCCTATTGTAATCTATGCTCGAACAAGGAAGTTCGCAAGAAAGTTCCAAAGAAAATGTTGTTTGCTTATTCTTTAGCAACCTAGTCGAAACTGTGACATCTCAATAAAAATTGAAATATCATTTGTATCGATTTAAAAGAAGTTCTCTCGGTTCGAGAAGCAGTCGATATACCGCGGCGAGTGCCACGTGGGGAAACTATTTAACCTTTTAGGCACGACGCGCCACTATAGCGGCTTCCGTGGATATCATCTCTCTGAACGACGCGTCACTATAGTGGCTTACTCTAGTAGCTCACTCGGTCGTCGTTTGAATCGAATAATCGTCTTCATATGCATTGTTTCACAATTCTTTTGTCTTCACATCGATTTACAATATACAGACTTATCTTAACAATATAACTGTTAACAATATAACTGTATCTTAACCCTTTCGCTACGGCGGTTCAGTCCGCCGTAGCGCCCCTCCTGAACGGAACCACCCGCCGAAATTGTGCACATTGCGCGTGGATAGTGTATTTGGGAAGAAAAGGGATTTTTCTTTAAAACAATATAGTTATAATTTCTGCATAAGGTATAAAGTTATTTAATAAAAAAAGTTTCATTAACAATGGAAAAAGTGAAGAAATAATATATAATATACAGTAATAAAATAAAACATAATATTCATAATACAAAACATAATACATAATAATTAGTCCTAAAGTTAGTACTTTCGATTTTCTATCCCTTTAATGTAACACAATAATAATGGAAAATGCAGGTAGAACAAATATAACTTGAATGGTGTGTCGTTTATTTCGGACTGTCGTTTGTTTGTTTCGTCAAAAGATTCACGCAATAGTAACAAGAGGCGATTTTACCAGCATGTCGGATATATCCGGCGTTCGTCCCCAGAGGGCGATCATGTGGATGTCGGATATATCCGGCGTTCGGCTCCGCGAGTGTTCATATGGATGACGGATATATCCGTCGTTCGGAGCGAAAGGGTTAACAATATACAGACAGAGTATACAGACACTCTGTACAGTACATATCAGACTCTGCAGAGATATAGCCTCGCGCAGAATTCAGCCGTGCCTAAAAGGTTAACAGGAAGTAGGAATATATCGCACGAAAAGAAGCAGCAAAGAATGGCGAAAGTCGCAACCCCATGGAGTTCGTCGAAATTAGCGTGCCACAGGGTTCTCGGGCCGCGTGAAACTGCAATTTCGAAGCGCGAGGATTCGCGTTCGCGTAACATCGGTACGCGAACAGTCGCCAAATATTTGTTATACCGAGAAGACGTTAATTAACAGGCGGGCGCTCGCTCGGATATATTGAAATTCAGACAGCGAGGTACTCTGGGGTAGAAGCGGCCGGCCGAATGCACTAGAATGCACGAAGAGTTGGAACGATGAAAGCTGCGGGGCGGCGGCGGGGGGATACACGTGGCGTGGAGCGTCTTGAAATGTAGGCGAAACACTTTATTGCAGACTGGTTTGCAAAGCTGTTCTTACCGGCGCGGCGCGGCGGCTCCCGTTTCACCGGAAGGATCGAGTGACCCATTAAGAACACAGCTCGTGCAGCAAGCCTTTTAACGGAAATGAACGTCCTGTTGTCCTTTTTCGCTCGCGAGCTACCTCCAGGAATCTCCGGAATTTTGGCGGCGAGTTATGCACCACCCTCCAACGACCTGACGATATTGAGATTTTCACGGTGGTTTGGTGTTAGTGCGGTTCTATCTCGGCTACCTCCGATGGCTGACGCGATCGCCGGGTTCTTCCACCCTTCGTGTAAGAGTACTTCCTCGGTACTTCCGGTTTCGTTAGCACGGAAGACCGAGACAGAAAATAACAATTTGACTTTGGAAGGACGACTGCGCAGAAACTACGTTGCTGAAAAAATTATAGCACAGAATGATCTTGGATGAAAATGGTTTGAATTAAAGCTTGGAGTCTCTACTTTAAGATACTGTTTCGCGATTTTAGGTTTGACTCATCCTCGCCATTGTAGCACTTTAAATGTGAGACCGTATCGACGAGTCATTGAATTGTGAGTTGTACTAAAAATTGTCAAGTTTGACGAAATGCACGATCTTCGTCAAATTTTTTTCGGGGATGCCGTTTGCAGTAGAATAAAGCTCGATCCTTCCTCTTTAATTTGAAAGAAAAGAAACGTGACTGCGATTTTTTTACGCGAAGTTATAGCACTTTGAAAGTAACCACCCCTTTTCGGGGGACTGACGTATGAGATTGACAGGGCTTACTTCAAAGCGCTGTAACTTTGCGAAAAAAAATCGCAGCTCCGTTTCATTTTTTTGAAATTAAAGAGGAAGGATCGATCTTTATTCAGCTGCAAACCGCACTCCCGAAAAAAATTCGACGAAATCCGTGCAATTCGTCGAATTTGGCTATTTTCAATTTGGTGAACGTGGCGTCACGTTTAAAGGGTTGCAGGTGAAGCGGAAATTCATCGTTTCGAGAAGCCAAAGCAGCCAAAAGTCTATCTACAGTCCGGCGATAGGATGTCGGTTGATCAGAGTTCGGTCCACAGCCGGGCGTTTCATCGTATATCATCTTCCGATCAGCAATTCAAAAACCATTGATGCGCGTTTCGTTCGGCGCCGCGATCGGATGCAGTTGCACGGCCGATAAGACGGTTTTATGAATTATGCAGCCACCGAGTTACTCTCTCCGTCGGAGTCCCGGTGTTTTTCCTTACTGACCGAGCCGGCAAAATCCGGACAGAGTCATGAAACGAGAATGACCGTCCCCGTCGTTACCTTTTATGGTCGTCGGAGAGGCCAGCCTCGCGGAACGCAACTCGTCAGCGGCCGATAAAAATTTTGTAATCCGCCGGTTGCACAGACGTCGCCCCACGGATTCCTCTCTGATATGCACTCCGCTGCGATCTACTTCCCTGTCTTTTTTTTTCTGTTCGCCCGGATCTCCGCTCGTCTCTCGCCGACAGAAGGAAATTTCGATGGCGCTGCCGGTGTTGGCTTTACGGCCGACCGTCGAAATCCTTCCGCCGGAGCCGCGGCCGGAAATGAAGTTTGTCTGGAAGTTTACGGCATCGCGGGAGACCAACTTCGAAAAATAACCGAGCAGAGCAAAGTCCCGCGCGAGATTAATGCGCTTTACGTTTCGCCGTGCCGCACCGCCGCCACTCGTCGGTGCATGCTTCACGGAGGACAACGGCAAAGGCAGCCTCGCGAGGGTCAGGTCCGATCGGAATCAACGGAAAAATGCCGGATGACAGTGCGCAACTCTTAAGAACGGATTATGGCTCTATTTCCGGGAAATACGTTCGCTTGTATAGCTCCGGAAAATGGAAAACGACGATGAAAGTTTCGGTAGCGTGGTTAGGCATACTTTATTCGATGAATTTATTTTAATATTTAATATATTAAATATAATATATAATAAAATAAAATAATATATAATATAATATAATATAATATAATATAATATAATATAATATAATATAATATAATATAATATAATATAATATAATATAATATAATATAATTTCGATCGAATAATTCATTCGATATATTGATCGAATAAAATTTCGATCGAAGAATTTATTCGATGTATTAATCGAATAAAATTTCGATCGAATAATTCATTCGGTATATTAATCGAATAAAATTCTTTTCTCCTTTAATTCGCTGTTTATGGTTTCGCCAACTCTCTTAGGTTATTGGTAACCACGTTGGAGCTGCTTCCATCGCAACCAGATCATAGCACCGCGAACGGAGCGCGGTCGTTCTTCCTAAATAGTCGGCGTCCTCGTTTGTCTGAATTCCTACGTGCCCGAAGGGCAATTCCTCGAGACACGGTCGCGGCAAATTCTGACAAAATACCTCTCGGAAGAAAGTCCCGATCCGACGAGCGTGTGCTCAAGGGTTCGCCGAGTGCTAGAAACAATGGGAACAACGGACGTTGCTCTGATCCGAAAATGGACGTCCCAGACCGCGGCCGCATTATCGACGTCGACGCCGTGTCCTTCGTGCTGCCGGAGAAAAATAAGATCGGAGGAATCGGCAAATCTTTGCAGGGTTGCTCGAAGCCCCTAACGATAAGTAACGTGGCGACGCCAGATTTCGGACGCGTCTATAGTGGAAACGTATAACTACGCTGCGTCCTAGCAACGATGAGATATGTGCTCGCGCCGAGCCATGTGGCAAGAAGGACCGAAAAACGGAAAAGCTCTAGTTTCATAAGTGAAAAAAGCATAAAACTACGCAGATAATTAATCGAATATTCGAGTAGCGATATGGTATAGTTGTGCTGAATTTTTAGTAATTATTAACACGTCTATGCGATTTCAAAGGTGCTGTTATTTTCTTAATTTAATTAATTGATGATAGGCATTAATGTAGTAATTATATAATTTTATTAAGTACGCAAGAACAAATATTGCATACACAATAATAGTAATGTTATGCAAAAAGCGTTTTAAATGTATGTAATTGTGTAATATAATTATAATATATAGTTGTAATTACGATATAATAATGATAATAGGTGTTATAAGTTCCAGAGAGGTTCTAGAAAAGTTCCAGAAAGGTTCCAGAAAAGTTCTAGAAAGGTTCCAGAAAAGTTCTAGAAAAATTCCAGAAATGTTCCAGGAAAGTTCCAGAAAAGTTCCAGAAAAGTTCCAGAAAGGTTCCAGAAAGGTTCCAGAAAGGTTCCAGAAAAGTTCCAAAAAGGTTGTAGATAAGTTCCAGAAAAGTCCCAGAAAGGTTCCAGAAATGTTCTAGAAAGGTTCCAGAAAGGTTCCAGAAAGGTTCCAGAAAGGTTGCAGAAAAGTTCCAGAAAGGTTCCAGAAAAGTACCAGAAAAGTCCCAGAAAGGTTCCAGAAAGGTTCTAGAAAGGTTCCAGAAAGGTTCCAGAAAGGTTGCAGAAAAGTTCCAGGAAGGTTTCAGAAGTTTCAGAAAGTCCAGGGAGGGGGCCCTGGGTGCTCTGAGATGCGGTTGCCGCCGAGTTGTTATAATTATGATGTAATTATAACACATGGTTATAACTGTGATATAATTATAATATATATTTATAATTATGATATCACACGCAATGTAATTGCAACGCCCGTAAACGATGAAAAGATCCGGCATAAATGTGTGATTTCAATCAGAAAATATTTTTGGCCTCGTTCGTATGCTCTCTCTGTGACCCACAGTGCGCCGGTTTACCACTCACGCTCATCGGCCGAACTTTCTTTCCCCGAGTTGAAAACCTTTGGAGATACGAAGTTTTTAACTTTCCGACAGTGACCAGGGAGGAATTACATTAGAGCCGCGGGGACGCTTCTTTACCACTGCTACATATTTATGCGCCTTCGCACTGGCCATGCGAAAGTTTCGTCCGAGGGAATATCCCGCGGATATATAGTTTCGTATTATAGTGAATTTATCGCGGGACAACCTATGAGCTTGTCCGTTTCCTTGACAGACCAAGCTTGCTCGTAGACACGGCGAAACATCGTTGTGTTTTTCAGACAATATTCGCTTTTATTGCGACGTCGGTGCGAACAACGATGCCACTGCTTTTTTTTTCTTATCTTGGAACACAATTCTACATGCAGGAATAAGGACACTCGACAATGGTCGCGTTGTTGAAATGTGTAAATAAGTTGCCGTTGGTTATTACTAGACTGCCGATCTTTATGGAAAATGAAACTGCAGTAAAATTGCGACAAACATGAGTGAAATAAAAATTTCTTTCTTATACTTGTATATTGTAAATATTGTTATATGTTATATTATAATTATATATTATGTTATAATTTTATATTATATTATAATTATATTTTATATTATATTATAATAATTTCAGTGAATTGAAAATAATACATAGATGCCCTTCAATTCTTTTTACATTCTCATCTTTTTAAATTACATCTAACCACTTGTATTATAAATGCAAAAAATCGGCGGTCTCTCTCTCTCTCTCTCTTTCTCTCTCTCTCTCTCTAGTTATCGTATTAATATATAATTAATAATAATAATTTTATAATATTAATATTTTTAATTTATAATATTATAATAAATATTAATATATAATTAATAATAATATATTTTATTTTGATTCCTATATAGTGTAAATATTGCACTGCTAACTGCTACATGAAAATTATAAAAGTATATGAACCGTGAGACGAAACTATAACTTCCTTTAACACATCAACTACGAAGATGACCGTAGAGATCACCAGGGAAACGTTCGCAGCGCTTAGGTATGATTGAATACTTCCTTGAATCACTGTCAAGACCTTCCATTTAGTATCTTTTATAAAAAAAACAGACACATACCTTTCCGCTAATGTGACGAGGTTCATTTGTCATCGTATTTGCTTTTACGCGGGGACAGCTAAAACGACAGACTGTCGGTTTGTTTGATTAAATTGTTTTCGCCGAAGGATGTACTTACTAAAAATCAATCACCTAAAGTTACGATTTAAATCGCACGCGACGCCCGCCTCGTTCCATGCCAGGATAAGGTCGTCGTGGCTCCCGCTTACTAGACACATTTTTTTCACCGTTTAATATTCGCGAAATTGTGCCCGCCGTTTCCTGGCACTGAATTCTTCTCTCTATTCCGTTTCTATCTAATGCGTCTCATTCTCGCCGCGACGCACGCGAGAGGAAAGTTCAATATAGATCAAAGCCGACGATCCTAAAAGCCGCTATTTTCCACGATAATACTTGCCTCGAGTCTTCCATTTTAGAATCAGTGAGAATAGTTTAGTCGGATTGAAATATCATTTAAATATTAACAGATTTAGTTATTAACGATTTACTGACGTGCTTGCGAGTCATGAATTATATTTGCGCAATCATTAACGATTAGTATAAGATGTAACTGCAATAAAATTGCAACAAACGTGAGTGAAATAAAAATTTCTTTCTTATAATTTTATATTATAAATATTATTATATGTTATATTATAATTATATATATATATATATATTATAAACTGAGTAAGTGAAATATAAAACAGCAAAAGAGTCGAACGAATTTAAGAACATTATTATATTCTTTTCGTATTTTTAAGCAGTCTGTCATAATCTTGCAGTTATAATACTCAGAAACTTCTGATATATATTCTGTTATAATTATATATTTCACACTTCCAAACGTTTTACTGTTTTGCATTTCACCTATTAGTTTCTGATCATTTTTGATAAATGCATGAAATGCGTGTAACGCGCTGTCTATTGATAATATCGTTAATTGTGTACGAATTGGTATCGCATCGAAATTTGCATCGAAATTGGTATTGCTAAATTCTGTGTCTAAATTTGAAGCGAACAATGCACCAAACACGAAGAGATCCATCGCCCGGAAATATAAAATTAACATTGGTCAATCGTGCATTTTTCTTCGCGAGTAACTTCGAACATCAATTAACCGTATTAACTGACTTCAATGCTTCGATGGTTGTACGCGAGAAATAATTCTACGAAGAAATTCAGTCGACACGGGCAGGGAATTTCGCCAAAGGGAGTACGAGTAATTATCGGACGTGATGTTCCTACGCAGCTCGAATACACAGTCTCCGATTGCACGCCCTCGCTTACGATCGTCAAATGAAGCCAAAACTGATCAGATTCGGGGCAAATGAGCAGTGCTAACCGATAACTGTTCTAGCTACGGTCATCAAGATCTCGGAACTATTGAAGACCCTTAGGCCATAGTCACTTTGTGTTCGAACAGTTTTGCTATGGCTGCGATACAACCGTTGCAATTATCCACTGTTTAATGCAGACTGGTGGGTAGTGTCGATTTATGAATCAGTTAACAGTAAAATTGATTTTCTAACCAGTCGCACATTTATGCGAATTATACATTTACATTGACACTCGAACGATGGACCTTTTTGACAAAAGTAGCGTTTTGGAGACATCAATAATATTTGTCAATTTTATCAACATATTTTTTAAGGTATAGATATATTAGTTTCTATAATTGTATTTATTTATTTATATATATTATTATATTTATAATTGTCAGAAATTTGTCAGAAATTGTCAGAAGTTTCTGAGTATTATAACTGCAAGATTATGACAGACTGCTTCAAAATAGGAAAAGAATATAATAATGTCCTTATAAATTCGTTCGACTCTTTTGCTGTTTTATATTTCACTTACTCATTATTCATTGCAATTATCCATTGTTTAATGCAGACTTGTGGGTAGTGTCCTCCAGTTATCAGTAAAATTGATTTTTTAACCGGTCGCACATTTATGCGAATTATACATTTACATTGACACTCGAACGATGGACCTTTTTGACAAAAGTAGCGTTTCGGAGACATCAATAATATTTGTCAATTTTATCAACATATTTTTTAAGGTATAGATATATTAGTTTCTATAATTGTATTGATTTATTTATATATATTATTATATTTATAATTGTCAGAAATTGGTCAGAAATTGTCAGAAGTTTCTGAGTATTATAACTGCAAGATTATGACAGACTGCTTCAAAATACGAAAAGAATATAATAATGTTCTTAAATTCGTTCGACTCTTTTGCTGTTTTATATTTCACTTACTCAGTTTATAAACAAAAGTTTAAGTAAGCCAATGTTAAACTTTCTGAAACACTAAATTATTAGATTTCTTTGACTTGTCCTTGCATTTGTATCTCGCATAAATGCGCACAGAATTATGCTACCGACAGCTGATCGTTCATTACAATATATTTAAACCATAAGAGTTTAATAACTATCGTACACAATCCCTAAAACAAATGATCGATTTCAGCGTACGTGGATGATATTTCTTACTCGTTTAAATTGATAAAATTCGCATAATTCGAAACTGAAGTTCTAGAAGCACGTGTCTCTCAACGGGTGAAGCACAGAAGCAGTCCGAAACATTTGAATAACTTCGCAAAAAGTTTGCGGAGAACTTCTGCGCAAACTGGTTTACAGAAAGGAGCATGGGTTCTTTTCTCGCGTAACAGATTGTTCGATTCATTTTCTGTTTGCTCGAACTAATTTTATAATTGCCGGCTACAAACTGGGGATGGACAAAGTATTTCGGAAGTGCAGGTAACAGAAGAATGGATCGAACCTCACTTCGCGAACTTTTAATTACAACTGTTCGCCCCGGGTCGTGGGGGGCGGGGGTGGCGGTTTGGTTTGCGTTGTTTTGAATTTCTGGGAGCCAGGGCCCCGGCTCGAATTGTTCACGTGGTAACCGTAATTCGGAAAAGGAACGAAAACTCAAGGCGCAAGCCCCGGGTACTTCGCCGAGTCATAGATTAATAATGAAAATGCATTTGCATACTAATTGCCCGACGACTGCGCGCGGGGTAAATAATTTACATGGCTTCATACTTTAGGCACCATAGTTCAGACGGAATTCGAATTTACATCCCTTTGCAATCAGGTTTACTTTTAGCTGCAGCGGAGCTAGAAATGTGAAAGTTTGAACGAGGTATTTTATCGGGCAGTCCGGGTATCAGCTAGTCCTGTGCAATTCCGAGTCCGTGTTCGCGTGCAAGTCTTTTCGCGCGCCGTAAGTACGCAGAAATCCTATCATTCTGTCATAGCAAACGGAAATTATCGATATACTTATAATCAGTTCGTGTTCCAAATAAGGATTTGTCCGAATGAGAATTTATTCGGTTGAGGTTCCATTCGACTAAGAATTTATCTATTATTCGAAAAAGTATTTATATATTCGAACAGGAATCAATTCACGAAACAATCGTTGTAAAATAGTCAACATTATTATTCGCATTATTATCTGGAGAATTTTATAATCTACGTTCGAATAATTTATTCCCATAAAAAAGTAAGAACTATTAACTAAGAAAAGAACTAATAAATGGACAGACTAATTTGTTACGAATAATTGTTATTCGAATAAAATATTCGACTAAAAGGAGTTCATTCGAATAAACATTAGAACGATTATTAAAATAAATATTGATATGATTATTAAAATAGATGTTGAAATGATTATTAAAATAATTGTTAAAATGACTATTAAAATAAATGTCGAAATGACTATTAAAATAAATGTCAAAATGACTATTAAAATAAATGTAAAATGACTATTAAAATAAATGTCAAAATGACTATTAAAATAAATGTCGAACTGATTATTAAAATAAATATTCGAACAAAGATTAAGATTAAATAATTGTTATATATATATATATATATAGAATAAAGATTAAAATAATTATTCGAATGAATTTCTTTCACTCAAATATTTTATTCGAATAAGAGTTATTCACAATTATTCACAATTCCCTCGAATAAATTATTTCAGATAAATATTTATTCGAAACGTAACAGCTGTAATAGATTCTCTGTTCGTAATCTTCGTCGCGTACAATGTGTTAAAATAATGTGTTAACAGTTGTCACGTATGTAGATAATAGATTCGCTGAGAAGCATTTCTCCGTCCTCGAATGTGCATTCCGACGCGCGGAACGAAGTGGGACTAATGAATCAAACAGCAGCGTCTGCTCGCCAGTGAAAAAAAAAAAAGTAAGTGTTGCGAGTGCACATGAAAAAGGAATCTCGGCCGGTATCAAAGAGACAAACGGCGTTCTATGGGTGAATAAATGAGCAACAAGACTTAAGGTTATTGAATCAAGCGAACTGCCGAACGAGGCGCTCTCCTTTCGCGTCTATTTACCAGTTCCTTTGGCTCCCTTATTCCGCTCAAGTGCCATTTTCCTCTTTCATCGATTCCACCCTTTCACGTTCCGTGCCATTGACGGTGAAGCATGTATCGTTGAAATTACGTTTTAACATGCGCGATGCCCGTGTGTGCGGAAGCCGCTCATTGATTGTCAGATCATTCATTACAAATACGGAATGAATGTGTTCACGCTCGTTTCTGATATATCAACAGTTGAATGCGATTCGCCGAGTGGAATTCCACGCTCCGCATAACCCGGCTCTGTTACATACAGAGTTCCATCGCCATTCTGCCGGACGATCAATTGCTTCCTTTCGGGCTCTTATGAATTGCTAATTGCACAATTTTCTGTGTTCCACACCGCCCTCTCCTTTTTTTTACCTCCTGTCGTCCCATTCAACTAACTCTCTTTTTCTAGCGTTAATTACTCCGGCTTCGTTCGTGGCTTCGCAATTCGCTGTTTTCATAACTCCGCCGATTCGGAGGTTCGCAATTTACGCTAGGATGGCTATGCGAGTTCAGCGTTGGCTATTGTTCGAATTGTTTCGTGTGAATGTTTGTCTAAGATAATTATCCGAATGAGTTCATTTTTATGCGAACGTTTTTTTATTCGAATACAACGATCGTTCGTTGCTTTTCGAACGGAATAAAACTTTTAATTCATGCATCGTGCGATTAACATCATAATTTGTCTGTCCTCGTAAAATGTGGGAAACAGTATTTGAAATTTATGACTGCGAAACGCGATGTCGAAAATTGTTCTTCATTTTCTTTTCTCGCGGCCGCGGACCGGATGAATACGTTCGAATCAGTTTCCTGTCCGTCGCCGATCTCTTAAAACAGCTTGAGCCTGCACAGAGCGGCTGTTTACCTTCTGCTTGGTACCAAATCTCTTACACATGTCCCGGGAACTTTTCAACTTTCGAAATTCGTGGCCCATCTTGGGATGGAACAGAAACAAACAGGGAAACTCATTGCCTAACTTCACGCGATACAAAGTTTTAACTTCTTAACACTTGACTTCTTTCACGCTGAGTAGTCGAAGAACGAATTTCAATGCAAATTTATTTGGAAAAAATAGAAGTTATATTTATTGCACAATTAATTGTGTCTATGGTAAACAATATATAATATATAAGTGAGAAAAGATAAAATAGAATTTTATATGCAATCATGAAAACGTTTATTTCATAACGTCGAATTTTGAAGCGTAGTTGTTATTAAAATTTTACTATTAATAATATATTCTTAAATTTAACTAGTGCTAAAGTGTCCCTAAATTTTACTATTAATAATAAATTATTAAGGTTGAATATTAATATCATCATCCTCAAATTTTACTATTAATATTATTTCTTTGAAATTTACTATTAGTCAAAGATTCGTACATTTTTGAATCATTTGAAGCGAATAATTTTCATGAATATTAGTGGATTACAAAGACAATAATGTATCATAAACATGTTGTGAATAGAGCGGGCTCGAGAATATTTCACTTGGTTAATTAATCGTAATAACACAACAATAACGTTGGAGTAGGTAATAAGCTCATTTTGTCTCGTGTCACGAGATAATGGTCATACTGTAATTAACCCAATTTAATTAAAATCTACCTGAATGGTTTATTTTACTGAGCATTGTAGAAAAATCAATTCGAATGTGATACTTTCTTTCATTATTTATCAATTCCAGGAAGAAAAGATTCCATTCTATTGGGATTGCAATTTTTGGGATTATAATTTTAGGGTTTACAATTTTGGGGATTGCAATTTTAGGATTTGCAACTTTGGGGTTTGCAATTTTAGGGATCATTATTTTAGGGTTTGACAATTTTAGGTTTTAGGAATTCTGGAATTTGGATTTTGGAATTTTTGGGTTTAAAATTTTAAGGATTACGAATTTAAGGATTTCGAATTTAAGGATTACGAATTTAAGAATTGCAAATTTAAGCATCGCAAATTTAAGGATTACGAATTTAAGGATTGCAAATTCAAGGGTTGAAAATTTAAGGATTGCAAATTTAAGCGTTGCAAATATAAGGATTACGAATTTAAGGATTGCAAATTTAAGGGTTGAAAATTTAAGGATTGCAAATTTAAGCATTGCAAATTTAAGGATTATGAATTTAAGGATTGCAAATTTAAGGGTTGCAAATTTAAGGATTGCAAATTTCAGCATTGCAAATTTAAGGATTACGAATTTAAGGATTGCAAATTTAAGGGTTGAAAATTTAAGGATTGCAAATTTAAGCGTTGCAAATTTAAGGACTGCAAATTCAAAGATTGCGAATTCAAGGATTGTAAATTCAAAGATTGCAAATTCGAGAATAGCATATCCAAGGATAGCAATTTTTGGGATTCGAAAAAATACATCTTCGAGACTATATTGTTCCAAAAATTGGAACTGTCGTCTTAACAATAGAAATCTTTTATTGTATTCTCTCAATCATATTCGACGGAAACCCATTTTCAAATATCGAAATACGAAATATAGAAAACTATTTTCTGCATGGCTTTCTACGATTAATATCGACGAAGCAAATTCCCGCAACCGAGGAGCCACCGATTTCACTAGAAACGCTGGTGAATCGAACTTCGGGGAGAAATCGTTTGAAGTGGTCCGAGCAACGATATTCTAATTTACAATACTTAGCATATACGCGAATGAATCGATTCCATCGATGTTGAATATGGAGGAGATTCGACACCCTCGCTCGTTACGACACGCGTTCGCCCTGTTTTACGATTTAGTCAAATATTTAACAGTTCTGAAGGCGTCGTTGAACTGGTTTAATGTTTAGCTCGGTTTACGAGTTGTCGAATTACTTTCATGTCGCGCCGAAGAACATTTTACGAGAGCGGCAGCATCGTCGGGGATGATAAAAAATTTGTTTTATTGGCCGCACTATGGCCTCCGTTCTATCGATCGGGAGGATAAAAATTTGCTTTCTTGGCTGCTGTCTTTACCAGCGACCCTCGGGAGCTGGAATGTTCCAGGAATACTGTTCTCTTTTAATATAAAACGTTGTCTCTTCCAATATCGGCGCGTCTGATGCCATTTTTAAAGAAACACGATAACAACGGAGTTCAATGCAATCGATGCAACAACTTCGACGCATTACAGAAAACAATATTTCCCCTTTTATTCAGAGCTCCGTTCAACTGCGATTAATAAAATTCGACGGAGGAATTCAGAGTTGCCTTTCGTTTAAAAATCTCGCAGAAGAAATGCGAATTACAGAGCAAAATAATCGTTCGCCAAGAATTATCGAGTTGCTCGGATTTACGCCGAAGCAGGAAAGCGCAAGCAAAGGGCTGTTTTTCGTGACATTTGTGGGACATTATTGGACAGAACTTTCCGATAGAACTGATATCAAAGCGGGAAAATCATCTTGAAATTAATGAGAACAATTTTTATTCCGCATAAAGATCGCAGAGCCCAGCGATGCAATAACTTTTCACTTGGAATAAAAAGATGTCCACTGCGAAGGTAGTTGAAAAGAAGCGAATTCCCCGGTTAACGAAGACGATCGCGGAACCATCGACTGCTAGTATATCGCCCAGAATTTCGCTCTGCTAATTCGGCCTTCCTCCGCGACGTGGTTCGGGGTTATTCTTGTCGTGCTTCTAGCCTCCTGAATTTTAGATTCCATGGAAAGGAGCAGCTAATCGAATCTTTCATTTAAGAGGTAACCGCCGGCCGGTCTTTCTGCTAATAATTCACGGTGTTGCCCGTAAGAAGGGAACTACTTTAAGGCCGGCAACGGGAAAGACAAACAGAAGGGAGAGAGGCTTGCCTGTCGGTGGTGCTGCCGAGTCGCCGGGTGCTCCCGTGCGGATCGTAGCGCGGCCACGGCCATAAACTCGTCTTTTCCTGGCAGGCCGGCCGAACTTTTAAGACGGACAGAAAGGTGGCGCACTTTCATTGCCTCCGGCATCTCCCAAGTGTACCGGGCGGACCGGTGAAATTGGGAAGAGAAGAGGGAAGAGACCCTTAGGGCCCGCTAAGGCGTGCCACCGGGGAACGGAGCCCGCCAGTTGCCATCGCGATATATGGACTTCCAAATTTCTACGTCTTCCGACGTCCGGCCCGTGTCGCGGCGAGGGGATGAAACCCGGGGATGGACATCTGTTCAGCGGCGCGAGAGAGAAAAAGGGACCGGCAAACCCCGGAAATAATACACCGAATCGACCGCAAATATCTGGCCGGAAAATTTATGGAAATAGGAGCACCTTTTTAACGAGATCCCGGCGAGGACGGTGTCGGGGTGTTTTTGTTGAGAGGGTTCCAGCCTGGAGCCTTCGAAAAATCGATTTCTTTTTCAATTAATTGCCCGAATCCTTTCGAAAATATACGTGTACAGTCTGTGGACAAAGCATTCGCACACATTTTTCTCAACGGAATAGCTTTTTTATAACTTGGCCAAGCGATTTAGATTCTTTTCGGGTGTTTACTGGACAATAAAACAATGCAATTGGTTGGCACGATGAAAGAATGAAAGAATGATGTTCCTTCTATCTTTTTATCTATGCAACGTTATTGCAACTATATTTTTGTTCACTGACTAACGCATTAGTCGGTCTGATGTTTCAAAAATATTCACGTCATTCGTTGCAATTCTGGAAACGTTATTGCATACGGATTCGCGGCCTAATTATCATCGTTGCAGTAACAATAGGAAACTTTGTATAATTAATTAATTAATCAATTAATTTCTCTGTTCTTTGCTTTTAAATGTAGGAAAATTATTATTGGATTCAGATAATTAATTGAAAATGAAATCGATTAGAATTAACATAGAAATAAGTCAGACAGAAGATCAAATTGCATAGCAATTGCATCGAGATCATTTATCGACGAATTCAATAAATTCTCCCTAATTTTCCTTCAGCTTGTAAACAAAAATGGACACTTTGAGAAGAGGAGATACGATTATTCGAGCCTCGCTGCTCATTTTTATAGTCGCCGATCGTCAACGACTATAAAAACGAGGTGCAAAGCTCGAATGATTACAAACTGAAGGAAAATTAGGAAAAATTTACCGAATCAATTACATTGTTAAATAGTAGTAAAACGAGCGAGAAGCAACGAGTATATTAACAGGATATTTCTGTGGATACTTTCAGACGGTGATGCACCCTCGCGCACCGTGTGGCAGTGCGCGTCAGTCCGATCTGACGCGCTGTCGTTTTGCTTTCGGATGTACAATAGAACTTCGATAGCCTTGCCAACGAATCTCGACTGCCGACACGTGGCAGAGATGATAGATTAGCTGCGGAAAGAATGCGAGGACTGGGAAGAGCGAGCTCGGCGATCTCCTAAGGGATATTGTCGAACATGTCGATCGTTGCGAATCAAAAATTTCGCTGAAACCGAATCGAAAACTGCGAGAGCGTAGCATCGACAAGCATGCAAAGTGTTCGTTCCGTGGCCGTGCAGTTTCGAGTTTACGGGCCAGAAATGGTCCACGAAGCTGGCGATGAAAAACTTTATGAAATAACTTGAAGGATGTAGGAAGGAATATAAAACACAGAAATTGCTGGTTTTATTATATAGAACGTAAACGAACTTTTCAGAGTCCCATCGGTGCGCGTAAAATATCTCCTGTTAGTATTCTTGCGAGCGCAACAAATATTTCCGACGCACGATAACGAATACGTGAACAGGCGAAATTGTGGCACACGATGCAGTTTTCTTGATCATGGTAGCGATGGAAGCGATATTATTATATAAAGCGATTATGGAAGTGGAAATATTGACTGGAAATATTGGAACTGTAATACGTATCTAATTTATATTATAATAGTATTTTTTTTTATATATGAGCCGTTTATTTTGAAAGCGGCACAAGTCACTTTGTTTTCAAGTCGGTCACTTTGTTTTTAAGTCGATATATTTAAGGGTTTGCGTTTTAACGTTTAAAAATATGGATGCTAACTTTCGAGAAGATTTACTTGTATTTGTTATCTCAGGATACTGATATTTTTCTCAGTATAAATAATTTCATATGAACATTAAAAAATCACCACTTTTCATTACGGTAAAGTGACTTATGCCACTTTCAAAATAAACGGCTCATATATTATTTATATGTATATATAAATAATAACGGCTTATATATAATTTTTGCATTTCTAATTATTTATAAGAATTGCTTCTATCTCGTAAATATTCTCTGGAAATCAAATGAGAAACAGGCACCATTAAATGTGAATTACACACACAACTTCAAAGTGATGCGCTGCTTTAGTTAGAAAGTTAATCAGAGGGTCTCGATAACAGGGATAGAATTTTATACTATTTCCATAGGGAGTATGGGAAATCGCAACGTGTTTGCTCCACATCTTATTTTTATACAAGGCTGTTTCATAATAGGAGAGATCTTTTGTCATGTATGAGGGGTGGATAATATGTTAAAAATAGCGTCTGTTTATGTTCTTCGTTCCTGAATGCTAACGATCGGACCACGGAATTTTAAATAAATCGTTATCTACTCGCGAAGTATGTACTTTGTACAACGTTTCCTTGGTGTACCTTTCACGATTCAATCGATGCGATCTCTGCAAGTGTTGCACGATGCAGTCTCGTCATTCCTTTTGCATTCTCTCATTTCCAATACCGTTTTAATTGGTTTCAGAGAATCTCAAATAAGGATACTTCAGTAAAGATACTTAAGATTACCGAAAGCATCTTATTGTTCATTTTACTTTCAAGTTTTATTTACAGAGAACCAGGACATAATTAAACCTGTGCAAAACATGTAGACATGTCTTTTTTTTAAATATGTGAGAAACAGTTGCAGTCTTTAAAGAATATATTTTCCTAATTGCATCGAGAAAGAGGATTTGTCGAAGTACTGTATAATTACAGTAATATAATATAAATATAATATAAAAATAATATAATTACAATATATTCTTTAAAGGCTGCAACTGTTTCTCACATATTAAAAAAAAGTGTCTACATGTTTTGCACAGGTTTAATTATGTCCTGGTTCTTTGTAAATAAAACTTGAAAGTAAAGTGAACAATATAAGATGCTTTTAGTAATTTTAAGTATCTTTACCTAAGTATCTACTATATATTTCTACATTAGTAGAAATATCGAGCAACGCTATTGGAGGAATTTTCGGAGGAAAGTACACATGAAACGGCAAAGTTTTCGTCAAAGTTGGAAATGAAAGGAAAAATCTACAAAATAAGTGTTTTCCACGTGTTCAATTGAATTAACCCCTCAACCACGACGACGTGAAATTCGCGTTCTAGAAATTTTCTAAAATTCAGCAAAAAGAAACTGAATGTAAAAAATGTTTAATTTCAAATAATTAACAGATTTAATATGAAAAAGTTGTTAATTAGTGGACAGAACGGACGCAACGGGCGAACCGTTTTTCCGCTCGGCATTATTTTCGTCGGGTTCCAAAATTTCAACGACGCCTGACCGGACTTTCGTCGCGGTAAAGGAAAACCAACCGCAAAACGCCCTCAGATGTCACCCAGCACGTGAGGAAGCGTCCCTCTGTTCTTTTTACCGGAAGGAAATAGCGCGTGTCGCGTACGCGTCGCCCAGAGCACAGATTTGTAGTCGGAACATCATTCTTCCACGGATTCCATAAACGCGAGCGAAATTTCTATTTACATTGTCGCCTGGTGCTTGAACATACAATTAAGGAATTAATTAAACAGCATATTCAGGGTTATTCTGTTAACGAATAATTTATTTCTGTTCGTTATTTCAACTCGCAAATAACAAATGAAATCGTATTCGCATAATAATTGATTTCAAACAAATTGTGTTTACGTAATAATTGATTTCAAACAAATTGTATTTACGTAATAATTGATTTCGACGAAATAATCGATTTCAAACAAATTTATTCGAAACAAATTTATTCAATATCTTCCAACACTGACGGTGAAGACCGTCTGAAAGAAATTCCGAATGATGAAAACAGCGCGCAGTCGAAGAGAACAGCGAGCACGACTTTAATTTTGGAGCAACTTTGACTCTGCTTCCGGGTTTCCGTTCGTTTTTGGGGGCAATATTCCGAAGATTGCTGACTTGTTTGCATGTCGTACTCATAAACCCGTGTTTCATCACCAGTTGCGAAGCGTTTCGTGAACGCAGACTCACTCGAAATTGGCCCAAGAATTCTTTGCTCGGCAGCATTTTCTAAAAATCGCAGAACCCGCTCGAGGTCCGCCGACATAAACAACAGCTGTTTAAGCACAGTGGTCGATGGACGGCGTTAGGAATGTAGAGTGAAACTTTAAAACGAGAAATTCCGTGCACTTCTATACACGATGTACATGTATACGTGTACACATCGTCGTGCAGAGTTTGCGCAAGAAACAAAAAATGCGGTCAGGAAATTTGATTAATATGTATCAGATTGCACAGCGAGGCCGGTGGAAACATAAATATTCATTAAACGTGGAATCTGATTCATTAAATTAATGTGTATCTTGTATCTTGCGGCGCGCGATTTATCCGCGGCGAAACATTATTTTATTTGCGTCGAACGATGGAAATGCGCATGATTGAAATGCACACTCGGTAAAAATCGAAATAAAATGATACCTGTAATGAGAAATTGAGAATGTCGGGGATGAAACTCGTTCCGCGGCGGGTCCTCGGCTTTCAGAAAGCATATTTATTTTCGCGTATGTATATTTATCGACGATTTCGATATGTTTGCATTTTAATACGGCTCCCATGAGATTTAATATCGCGTCCTTTCCAAGAGCTCTGCAAGATACGTATTTTCATGTAGCATCGTTTCATCGTATTTTACTACCTCGATCCACTGAAATCAACGGAGAAAAGTATGCGAATTTGTCGGGTTACTTTCGCGTCGAATTCGGTTGCAGAAGTTCCCCGTTTGCGCAAACTTTTACGGTGCCGCGTTCGCTTAATTAACAATCTGTGTCACGGCGAAATTGCTAGAAATTACGTATCGTATTTGATACAAACTCGTATAACGGAACGATTCTCAACTTTATTAAAATCCCTGTATTATTATGGCTGTACTAGTTTGAAGAATGTTGCAGAAAATTATTATTAAGCTGCGGGATCCGCGTGCACTTATTATACAGATTTGCCAAATGCAGCGAGCGAGTTCTAATAGCACTTTTATTTAGCTCTTGCAAAGAGTAATCTTTTATGTCGGGAGACATTCCTTTGACTTTAATTTGTGCATGATAACGTTAATTGATATTGTTACCAAGTAAAGTTTAATTATTAGCAAATAAGAAGGAAATTCATTTGCCGAACACTGCGACGCAATTCGAGATTAAACAAACGGGGATTTTCATAGAAACTTAAAGTCTCGCGATGCGGTGAAGGAATTAACTAAAACCGGAACTAATGGAGCGGCGGAGTAATTAGTACTTTGAACATAATTAGCCCGCGGTTCTAGGGCCAGCTAGACGTATTTTTTTTCTCCCGAAGCCGGCGAGATGGGAAAAGAAGCAACACTTTCGCGAGTAGAGTGTAACTGGAGGTGTTGCAGGTGTTAATCGGTCGAAGGAACGTTCAAAGCCGGATTCTTTAACCCGAGAAAGATAACCTACGTCGCAGAGGCGCCTGCGAAGACTGTTGATTTTTGTTAATTTTTCATAGAGGTCTAGTGATTTAAGTTTAAAATTACTTAAAATATAAAAAAATATAATATAAATGCATTTTATTTTTACAATAATGCCAAACCGTTAAAATGACTAGATTAACTTAAATAAATATCCATTGTTAGTATAAAATTGACGCCTTAGAAAAGCATGCGCCTCTGAAGCGTATGGTTATCTTTTACGTACGTTGTCATATGGTTATCTTACTAGGGTTAATTCGTCTTTGAACCCTCCGAGACAATTGAACGGGCCTCCGACGTCAGCAAAGTTCTAAAATATTATTTTATCAGCGACAGGGTTGCTCGAACCCTCGAGTTCCCCCCCCCCCCTCCCCCCTGAGCAACGTAATTACAGCCTCTTTGCGAATAG
This sequence comes from Megalopta genalis, assembly GCF_051020955.1. Lineage (NCBI taxonomy): Eukaryota > Metazoa > Arthropoda > Insecta > Hymenoptera > Halictidae > Megalopta > Megalopta genalis. The sequence continues at coordinate 12,788,141 of NC_135023.1, forward strand.
TGGCGAAATCCATTTAGTCGATTGGCAATTATTCCCGTGGAATTCCTTCGTTAGAATGCAAACCGACTGAAGGTGCCTTGTCAAGTGTTACATACATATTTAAGTCCGAATTACACGAAATTCCTCTCTAACACTGGAACTCGGGATTTACTTTCATCGGGCCGCATAGTTTTCGTTCGCCATAATGTTTCGTCGAGAACCGATCATATCTGACCAAGACGATATCCTCCATTATTTTTTCATTCTCTTTACGAAACAGATTTCTATTTATTTCATCTCTTTTTAAAATGTTTAAAAATGATTAATTTTGTTGGATTTTTCAGACTGTCGAAACTTTTTTAAATAGTTAATATTTATTTCAGATAAATGAACTTAATGTGGTCTTCGTGAACATCTTCTGAGTGGATAGACATTTCTTAAGCTCAGACATATGAGAATGATGAATAATAAACATATGTAAATACAATAAGCAAGTGCTAAATAAATATAGAACGAGAAAAGGTTAACGAATATATGAGCCGTTTATTTTGAAAGTGGCATAAGTCACTTTGTTTTTAAGTCGGTCACTTTGTTTTTAAGTCGATATATTTAAGGGTTTGCGTTTTAACACACTTAAAAATATGGATGCTAACTTTCGAGAAGATTTACTTGTATTTGTTATCTCAGGATACTGATATTTTTCTCAGTATAAATAATTTCGTATAAACATTAAAAAAACCACCACTTTTCATTACGGTAAACTGACTTATGCCACTTTCAAAATAAACGGCTCATATTTTCTATAGAATATTTTTAATAACATAGAACGATTTATATGGGAACTATGTTCTATTCGTATTTAACAGATCATTAAAACTTCAGTAAACTTTAACGCGGCGTCACTTCATTGTAATTTTAACAAACCACAGAGCCGGAACAAAATCGTGCGCATTAAATTTCATACAAATTTCCCGAACAGTCGTTATTCGCCAGAGTACTTAAAACGACTGGAAAATCTTAGAAAGGCTGTGACTTATATTTACCAGGTGTCACAGATCTATTGTACAGTTGGCTGCATTTCACGGGCTCGATGCGTGTACATTTACCATCGATTGAGTTTTCTTGAATAGCGATCGTATCGTCGTCAAGGCCGGTTAAGTGGTTCGATAAGTTTTCGCCGAAGGTTCGAGTCAATTGTGCCGGTGCTTTCAAAGTCAGAAACTAATCTGACAGTTCATTTAATATCCCTATTGTCACGCAGTGCATACAGACCATTATATCGGCACTCGATGGAATTGCATCGCAATTCAACCGTACCTGAACAGAATGTTCCAAAGCATTTGACGTAAATAAGCAATTTATCGATGGAAATTCAGTTCGCAGTTCGACAGCTGAAATTTCCTTGGCTGCGCGGACCACCTTCGGATCACGGAAAAGGCATAGAGATTCGAACGAACGTTCCCACCGAAATTTTATCGCCACCGACGGGTAATACATATTTCATTCTAATTTGAAATTTCATTCCTTGTTACCAGCCACAATTGCGAGCATCGCGTTCTAGCGTCACTGCGACAGAAACTTTCTCACGTTTCCGACAAAATACGCGAGATAGCTGATCCGTTTTATGACCGTGTTTACCGAATGCGTGAAAATATATGGTCGGCCGTTAATATTTATCAACATCGACGCAACATTCGAGATATAATTTCGAAGAGTGCGGCAAGGAAAAATGCAGCCAACGTTTCTAAACATTTCTAAATTAAGAATTTCCTTTTATACTTCAACTAAAAAGTGACCGTTTTGAATTTCAACTTCATGGATAAATTTAAATTTCGAGAATTGATAATCAAATTTCATTCACATTTGTTCGTCTCCAACCTCGGTTGCGTAACAAAAATAAATAAAAAATACACGCAAGAAGTTATCAAATTGCTGGCAAAATTTCAATGACGAATGCTTCTGTAGAAAAAAGCGACTCGGATGGGTGGAATAACAATTTCTCATACGATGTTACGTTCTTCACAGAAATTAAGTTCGAACATTGATTGAGCACACCTACTCTCAGATTATTGTTTACTGTTTTTACTTGCAGCACATGGTGTTGATCGTGCGATACTGTTTGTCTTTAATCAACCTCGCTACGTACCAACTATAGTTTTTATTGAACGAATGCGATGAAGAAGCAACGCCGTGCCACCGACAATTTTATAACTGACGCAAGTGGAACTAATGAGTAATGGACAGACGCGTGAGCTGAATGATGCCCGGACACACGTAGACGCCGTAAATCATCGTCGATTTAATCGAAAACGAAATGTAATGAGAGAGACAGAAGTACACCGTACGTTATCCAATTATTCTTCGTATACGTTCAACTCAATTCTGGCGTTATAACTATTTCATGCCGAACTTGATGAAGTAACGCGGCATACTAAATGATCCAATTATACGCGTAAAAAGTAACGAACAATTCATTGAAACGATATGAACTAGTCAGAAGGTCTTCTGACATTTCTTAAAATGTGCCAAAATGAGATTAGACATCGCTAAACAGTATAACATTTACTATTCGACTACGTTCTTCTTCTCTGCTAATCGAAAGGTCTTTTAATATTTCTCAAAAAAGTGCATAAATTAAATTAAGCATCGCTAAACAGTATAACATTTACTATTCGACTACGTTCTTCTTCTCTGTTAATTAAAAAGTCTTTTAATATTTCTCAAAAAGTGCATAAATTAAATTAAACATCGCTAAACAGTATAACATTTACTATTCGACTACGTTCTTCTTCTCTGTTAATTAAAAAGTCTTTTAATATTTCTCAAAAAAGTGCATAAATTAAATTAAACATCGCTAAAGAGTATAGCATTTACTATTCGACTACGTCCTTCTTCTCTGCTAATTAAAAAGTCTTTTAATATTTCTCAAAAAAGTGCATAAATTAAATTAAACATCGCTAAACGGTATAACATTTACTATTCGACTACGTTCTTCTTCTCTGCTAATCAAAAGGTCTTTTAATATTTCTCAAAACAGTGCCAAAATTAAATTAAACATCGCTAAACAGTATAACATTTACTATTCGACTACGTTCTTCTTCTCTGCTAATCAAAAGGTCTTTTAATATTTCTCAAAAAAGTGCCAAAATTAAATTAAACATCGCTAAACAGTATAACATTTACTATTCGACTACGTTCTTCTTCTCTGCTAATCAAAAGGTCTTTTAATATTTCTCAAAAAAGTGCCAAAATTAAATTAAACATCGCTAAACAGTATAACATTTACTATTCGACTACGTTCTTCTTCTCTGCTAATCAAAAGGTCTTTTAATATTTCTCAAAAAAGTGCCAAAATTAAATTAAACATCGCTAAACAGTATAACATTTACTATTCGACTACGTTCTTCTTCTCTACTAATCAAAAGGTCATCTGACATTTCTTAAAAAGTGCATAAATTAAATGACACTTCGCTAAACAGTGTATCATTTATTATTCGACTGCGCGTTCTTCCAGCGCGTTTATTAATTGCAACACGCACGGTTGTTCGCGCGTCGTCGCGCACAAATTATATCAGCAACGAAACGAGGAAACTTTTCGACTAATAAATAGAAATACAGAATGCAGTTTCAATCTACTCGTAACTCGTTGTATGCGTCAGGCTAACTCCAGATTGCAGCTCTCACTTGCGTCCACTTGAGAATAGACCTCTGCGAGTTATATCTTCGACAGTAGAAGCGACACCAATTGCAAGAGACCCGGTCGGAGAGCTGCTTTCAGGTCTGCGTCGACTAACAAGTTCTTTCAAGAGAAACACTCTCAAATTGACACGCAGCCCTGGTCCGTGCAGCCACCTCAAAACGTAGCATCAAATACATTTCCACTGAATTTCGCAACCATGGCAACGGAAAGACCAGACTCTCCTCTCCGCGATCGTCTCATCATCGTTTCGAAAATGGATCGCATCAGAAACCGCATTAGGACAGTAACAAGTAAAAGAGAAAGAAGAACAATGATCACGTGCGCTACGGAATTGGTGTTTTCTCATGGAACAGCGATTGCGTTCTCTCCGATTTCATTCTGGATTCCCTCTAAATTAACTCATCTTGTTTCACAAATACTTTCGTGAACTTCGATGCGCGTCGTCTGGTACAGCGAATACTTTCTTATCTATTTATTTTTGTAATATTGTGATACCAAAATATTTTATGCAAAAATTTGCATGCAGGTTTTCTACTTGGTGATAGTGTATATAAACGGTACAATGATTAAATAATAGATCGTTTGGATATGAGAATACTGTAAAAATAAATGTTCGGATAAGGGAGTCTTGTATATCAAGCAAGCAAAGCTGATCAAATTCGCGTTTGACACATATGCTTTGTATTGTTTTCAAATTTAGTGTGTCGATAATAGCAGGTACATAGTGTCAGAGTTTATTAAAATTATGGTTGTAACCATTAATCAATTGGTGACATAGAAGTGATTCCGTCAATGATAATTAGACTGTGGTTTTTATGCATTCACGACATAATTGACTCAGTAGAATTTAACGTAGTAGCAGGATTAAAAAATCTTGAGGATGTCAATACGTTATTTTCGAGCTTTGAAAATTGTTACGAAAATCAACGACTGTCCAATTGGTTTCTGTTTCTTTCAATTGATATAAACAATTTTTATTTTGCACGTTCTTTCGACACTAGAACTGCCAAACCGGTCAAAACGACAGGTTTCTGATTCACTTTTTTGCAAGAAATTTTTCTACGAACTTCTTTCGTCAAGCACACATTATAACTCAAATCTTATCATTGCCATAAAAGAGTGTATAATTTATTAATATCGTTTTGAATTGGATAGTGCTAAAATAAGCGCGTAACTAAAATAATCTTCGAACTATCAAAGTTACCGTCCTCTCAAAATATAAAAAAATTGCCTAACTAAATCGTGTCAAGTGTAAATTAAATAGGCAAGTATCTCTTTTATTAATAATCCTAATAAATTAAGGAGTGACGTGGGAACACTTCAACGTGTTCGATACATTCCGCGATGATTTATACGATAAACGCGTAAAGTCTAGTCACCGCAGATTCGCCGCAATAAAACGGAAAAAGAACAGTCAGCAGTGTCATTCCGCGGGGTCGGGAACGCAATCACTGTGCGAAACAATTAAATCCGGTGGACTTAGGCGGGATTAACAGGTCTAGACGTTTCAGGAAAGGACAAAGGGCACGATGGACGGCCAGCTGATCCTTATCGCAGCCGGACACCGGCGATCGATGAGAATGTCGATAACGATAGGAGGGATGCTGATAAAAATGCGGAGACGTTATTGGAGGCTCCGGGCCGGCCGAAGACGTCGACAATGTTTCCCAAACGAAGTTCTCTAGTCTGAGCATGACCCTCAGGAACTATTGTCACTCGTTACCCACCGTCGGCGAGCCTCTTCGACGCCGTCGTAAAAAAAGGCAGCATCGGGCACGGATCACTCGTAGACCAGGGGACATTGTTACGACGCCGAGCTTTTTTACAAGTTTATGGCGTGGAAAGGGGGCACGAATCTCATTATCCCGATGTATCCTCGCAGACACCTGTACGTGATAAATTTCTCTCACCTTCTTCTTCGCCCTCCGTCTTCGTCGCCCCCCCCCCCACCCACGTTGCGCTACTCGCTTTTCTTCGGATTTCTTCACATTCCCTTTCCGCTCTTCCCGTTCTCCGATTACGATAACAACCCCCGGGGCATTGTTCTCGGATCACATTTTTTATTCGCCGTTTGTTCCCGTGTTTCTATCCTGCTCATGATCGCCGGAAACACGACCGGATCATTTTCCGGATCCGAGCTTTCATTCGTTAATGAGAATGTCACGCGTTCTATCAGCGACGAAGGCCTCGCTTTTTTGTGCGCGCGGTGCGTGAACGAAATCATCCCGGCTCGATGATCGTGGATTGAAAGAGATACCGTGGCGCCACGGTTGTCCGAATCTACGATATCCGAGTCCTCCGTTGTGCGAACGCGTTGCACCTCGGATTTATGTGCGGCATTGTTTTTTTCTTTTTTTTTTTAGACAAATTAATAGCGATTCGATCGAGCACTTTTACGCTTCGACAGCCGTGAAAATGATTTGACTGGTTTCAGAATGCAATTGATGTGGTACAACGCGTAACTTTTCAGTTTGATTGGTCGAAGTGTTAACGAAGCAACGATTCTATTATCCACAGTTTTCAGTTAACAAGACACATAACTGTCTGTGTACGCATTTTTACAGTCAATGATAGCAATTACTGTTATCGTTTGCATTCGCGTATTTGTATACCGAATAATAAAACGGCGCGGAATTTTTGGGTAAATTATAAATTGTCCGAATCAATTGTATTATCCGAATACGTCGTCTTTGTTATCGTTTTCATTGTCGTTCAATGAACGTGTTATTTGCCTTTTTCATTGGAACAATGTCGTATTGCGTTACATTCCATATGCATTTAATTATAATGCGTGAATTCAGTCGAATTGTACTTCTCTCCTTAATAACTTGAATAAGTTGCAAATAAAAGGGGACAATACCTGTAAATTCTTTGACACGTTGAACGCCGCGTCACCCATATCTGGGTGACGGCTATATTTCCGCAGTTTTCATCCGATTAAAGCAGGATTTTGGAGGTAATTTGTAGCAATTTTATTTGTAACACAAGTATACTTATACTAACAATAAAATAAAATAATGAAATATGAAATGTACTTATACTAACAATAAAATAAAATAATGAAATATAAAATATACTTATACTAACAATAAAATAAAATAATGAAATATAAAATGTACTTATACTAACAATAAAATAAAATAATGAAATATAAAATATACTTATACTAACAAATTGTACTTATATTTAACCCTCTGCACTCGAGTGGCGACTCTGAGGCGCCACTAAAAATAGGTATACTATTTTTCGAAAGCATTTTGAGAGCATCAGACTCGTTTATACTTAAAAGAAAACTGTTAAGATTTCATTGTACTTGTCAATAGGCTCAAATTCATATGCATGAATAGCAATAAAAATTATGTATAAAATAGAAATACTGTGAAATCATGTTTTGGATTTCGAATTGAAATAGCTTCGACTGCAAAGGGTTAAATTCGTCTTTAAAATATTATAACATTTTATTAGTTACGATGCAATTTGTTAGAACATTCTAACCATAGTGACTCTGGACACTCGGGACAATACGTTCTAGACCTTTGTAAATATCTTTTTTGCTTCGTGGCGCGCCGGGAGAAACTCTACCGATTCACGCTGTGCGTTCAACGTGTTAAATATCCCCACTGTTATCCTCATTCTCGGTACTTCAATTTCCACGCAATTGAAACAGTTAATTCGTAATGCATAGAAAAATAAAAATCATCTCGTCGCATTAAACTCGTGCTGCAGTTCGAGTGAAAATTCCACTGATGTTTAATTCCGGCTCATTCCGTGTCAGAGAGGAAAGTGGTTCTCACATACGGAACATTATTACGTCTTCCTGGCGGCTGTAACAGTAGCTACCATCTTCGCTTTTGCCAGATCCTTCTCTCTCTTTCTCTCTCTGTCTCTGTCTCTGTCTTTTCACTCCTCCCTCGCAAGCACCGAGAAAAGAGAGCGAAGTGGCAGACGGAAGAAAGTATTAGCTACATCGAGGAGAATTGACAATGAGAAATTATAATCTCCGCGAGTTAACGCCTCTAAGGTGGTCGGCAAAGACAATGCCGGGGGAGAATAGAGACTTTTAATCTTCCGCCGGCTACAAAAGATCTCCCGTGGCAATTAACCATGAACATTTATCCCTTCATCTCAATGACGACAGAATCATTTTAAGCGTCCTTCTGATGCCACGCTCGACGAAGGAAATGTGTCCGCCTTCTATACCTTACCACAGCAATTTCCTTTTCTTCGGTTCCTCTGCCATTCCAAGTTTTCTCCGAATCCATTCTCGCGTCTAACACCGTCCTCGGCCGATTGTGGATTCGACCCGCAAATTTCAATCTTTTGTCAATTACGAATTGCACGCTCGCGGAGAAATTCCTTCTAGAAGCGGAGAGGCCGAGATTGCAAGAAACACGAGCGAAATCATTCATTATTGCGCAGCCTTTTCTGCACTGTTCTGCGAAATTCAAACACAAGTGTATTTGTTCATCGGTGCGGTGCTTGGAATCGCGAAAATATTCGGACACTTTTTGATACTAGATCTACTATGATCCAATATAAAAAAGCAGCTGCTTTATATTAACTTGTGAAAATGACAATGAGACGTTTAGTGGGATTTTTAACGAGTGATATCGCGATACTTGACGCAAGCAACTCAAATAAATGAATAAATAACTGATGAATGAATTGAATTGAAAAATTAGTGGCCAAGTGACCTAGTGTTAGAACGGAATATTAATTCCGATAATAATATTATTTCTGAATATAATTCCGAATATTAAGTCCAATTAAAATTGGACCAAACGATTCGAATTTAGACAATCGCTAAACCGGACAATAACTAAAAAGACTTTCGCGAAAGTTGCAATACGTCCAAAATATTTTTTTAATTAGTTTCACGTTCGAGTAATTTGTCGTTTAAATTAGAGCGGCGTTTGGATGGCCGTAATGATTGTTGCAAACGTTCAAATTGTTCGGAGCGAAACGTAATGCAGATCTCGTAATTGTTAATGTGTAACCCGTACGAATTTCACGTGCGGATTAATACGAAAAGGAATGAAATTGCACGAAAGTTTCGAGCGTATTTCGCTATCGCGTTTCAGTAGCCATAAATGCTCTAGGATTCGCAGTGAACTTATCCAGTCATCCGCGACGCGGGTTAAAAGCTTGCCAGGTGTCGGTGCCATAAGCGGCCACGGTTCAGAGTGCACTTTGTGCACGGTGCGTCGAATATTTTTCACGACGGCCCTCGAAAGGGAAACACACGGGGGTCTCATTAAAACATAATTAATTCGTTTGAATGAAAGAAGTTTAACGAAAGAAGAACGATTCATTAAAGTAGACCGCGACGCTGCCGCCTAGAAAATTGCGGAATAGAAATTTTGCAATTTGTTTGATGGAATTTTTAAGTTCGCTCCGCGGACTAAATACCCCCGAGTACGGGCTCGCGTAAAATACCGCAGGAAAATGGAAACTTTTGTTTAGTTACAGGAGGGGCCATCCGCGTATATAATACGGCGTGTCTGCGACACGGTTCCGCTCTAACGCGGTTAGAGAATCGGCAGAATTCACTGTGTCACCGTGTAACACCCGCGCTACCACTGAAAGAAGTGCAACATTCGAGTGAAAACTTCGCGAATGCCTTGCCATCGTGCCACGGGATTTGTACGGATCCCGCACGAAGAAGTAAACCGGTGGAAGTAACAGATTTTTCGACGAAATATACGGCATGGAAACGGGGATCCTGTGAAAAGAGCGTGGGGTCAAGATGTTTTCACGGGGAAAGTGCCAGTTTTTGTTATACCGAACGCTGACGGTAAAATACGAAAATTAAAAGCTGTTGCGTTTTTGTGAACATTTTCAATTATACGCTCGGAACCTGCGACAGTCAAGAATGTCGAAAAAAGTAATCGACGTGTCGCGTACAAGGGAACAGAATTCAGGATTATGCGAATCCTTTCGAAGAAATACGCTGCTCGAAAGAATTACAGCATAGACAAGTTTTAGTTAAGAATCAGCCAACTTCGACTGACGATAAATCCGTGAAAAATCATCGCAGGACGATGATATTTTCTTCAAATTAAAGCTTGAATTCTCTACTTTAAGATGGCGTTTTTGGATTTTGAGATTGATGCACGCTCACCACTGTAACTCTAGGAACGTGACGCAGTGTTTGTCAAACTGAAAATTGTCAAGTTTGACGAAATGCACGGACTTTGTAAAAATTTTTTTCGGGATGCCGTTTAGAGTCGAATGAAATTTGATCTTTCTCCTTTAATTTGGAGAAAAAGAAACGCGGCTGCGATTTTTTCTCGCAAAGTTACAGCATCTCAAAGGCAAGCTTGCATTCTCATATATGTATACAGATACGTTATGAAATGTTCAATTCAACTTCGAAATGAATATTAATTAAAAAATGTCTCGACCATCGCTGACACCGCAACATGTAATTATTACACTGCGGATTTTCCGCATTTATGGTAAAAATGAGTAAATCGATCTCGAAGTAATAAAAACATTTGGAGCATTTAAAATACATTATTGTATTATTCGCAACTCATTCAAATTGATGAAAGAAAAAAATATTTCTGTGACTTCTGCATCTTGCAAATAATATAGGCGATGTCCATTTTCCCTAAAAATCCGCAGTCTAGTAATTATGTACTTTAATATCCCGTTTACTAAACAACAATATAATGATAAATTATACTTGCGTACAGCAAGGAATTTTACGAGATACATAACGAAATAAGTGATTAAACTGGGAAACCAAGATGGTTCGTCAGTAATTCGAGAATCTCACAAAAGAGGTCTCGTCCGACCGCGAGGGACTTGGATTCGAAGCGATCGAACGTCGAAAATTTCTAGTGGGCAATTAATATCAGGGTTGCCCGAATTCGACTTACGAGTTACGAAGCTTACGTCGCTCGGCGGAATCTATGAAGGATCGTTATCCCGGAGTTACACAGGCCCGATTAAAGATAAAGTTTAATTGCGGGCTTAGACGGTGCTTGAACCGCGGCCAGTAATTGCACGCGCGGCAAGAGTAACTGCGGTTTTTCGCCGTTTGATCATAAAACGTTCGGCCCGGGACGATTGTAATTCCGCTGATCAGTCTTCCCGTTGACAGCGCCGGGTTTTCTGCCCCGTCCCCCCCTCCTCCCAACGAGAAAAAATCGAGCTCCTCTCGTAATTCAGTGAAACAAATCTGTTTCCGGTTCGACGAGCAACTCCGCGGTTGTGTTCGGCCTCGATACAGTCGTTCTTCCAGTTCCTCGACTTCCAGGTAACGATATGTCGAGCCGATCCGAAGCTTTGCTCCTTTCTCGAGCTGAATCGATTCTCCGTCGAGCTCCTCGTTCCGGTGATAGAATAAAGTTCAATTGTAACTTAACTGCACGGTTTTATGGGGACTGATCAATTTAACGCGCCGGGCCCACTTTCGTCCATGGGATATTATTATACCGTCGCTCGGAAGAATTACGTCGGCTAAGATCGGTTGGCTTGCAGAAATATCGAATTTTGTGACAACAATGTATGCTAGATACGTTTAATAATTTTCTTTTCATACTCGATGGAAAGTAATCGGCTTAACGTGTCTATATGTTCATCGATATTTAATTTCAACGTGTGTTTTTCAATATTTAATTTTAACATTTGTAGCTGGAAATAGGGAAATAATTTTTTCTGTGGGAGTAATGTTAATAACGATCATAATTAGGGCGAGAATTTTATGCATTTATGGCAAAATAGGTCAGTGAATACGTCAAGAATTTAAAAATGTGATTACATTATTTCCAACTTGTTGGAACTGTTGAAACACATTTTTATTGTACTTCTGTTTCTTAGAATCGATGTAGGAAAGTATTTAATTATAGTAATTGGTATAATATATCCGAACAGTTAAGTGCTATTATAACTAAAAAATGACTAGGAATTATTTACTGTAACAATTATTTTACTTTCTGTCCATTATAATAGTTACTTATTTTTTGATATTAATACAGTATATATAATTAATGTTTGAGTATATAGATTTGTTTGAAATACAACATTTTTATTCAACTATGAATCTGATAAGATTCGTAATAGGGGAAAAATCATCGCGTTCTAATTGTACGATACTGTAGCAAATTAAAGTTTGAAAATTAATGTTTACACAAACATCCGTAGTTCGGCCGTGCCAGCTGATATGCTCGCATAATCGAGATCCCCATGCACTACGTACTTTGATCATATACAACGAGTGGTTGCAAAGTTTTGCCATTATGGCACCGACGAAATATATTTGATACGCGAACAAAGCGCAAGTAATTTAGCGAAGTTGTCGTGACTGACAGCCGAAACAACGTGGCGAAAAGTATTGTTGGGGAAAATTGGCGCAAGTATATAATTCCCGAACTTTTCCTCCTTCGGACGAGAAAGTTTTTTCTTCGCGGATGCCGTTTAATTAATGACAGGGAAACATCTCGCGAAAAAATTGTTAGAAAACCTGTTGAGAATGACGAACGAGAAATATTGATGTCATCACGGAATGACGGTTCAATTTCTATGGCTTTGGAGGACGGAACTTTGCAAATTTCCTAATACAATGAGAAATAATGGAAATTAAAGCAAATTAATTTACTGAAAGCAGTGACAGGTATTTCAATCTTTACCATCGTTTTGATTCTGATCAGTAGACTGCGGATTTTACTTTAATATTTATTTCGTAATAATTTATAATAGCTTGGTGCAACTTGTGATTGTCTTAGAAAATTTTTATTTTGCATAAATGTCAGCGTGCAATTAATTGGTAACTATGATACACCGGATTGATTTCTATAGTTCTAAAAACAAATTGTTTAGCAAATACTTCTTCGATATGTTTAACAATTTTTTATGAATATTATTATTATTATTATTTATACAACTTAGGATTTATTGAGTAATTGTTTACGACTCCGGAACACGCTGCTCCGTTCTTTTAAATCTTGTCATGGTCGTCATCGAAGTTTCATTCTAATTTTTTGCGCTCTAGCCGACATAAACTTCGAGGAATAACTTTGTAATGAAATTTATGCAAACTATGAGCTGAATACAAAGTGATGTTATTCATTATAATGCACGGTATATGCAAACGTGTATTTTTCATAAGCACGGACGTTTTACACAATGAACATGACTCCCGGCATTGTTGAGTCAAGTTCCCCGTATTTTCATTGTAAACGCGAATTTAACATACATTTGAATCCATTAACGTCGATCAGCACATAGAATTTAAGCAACAACGAAAAATATTACTGCGCATTTTACAAATATTAACTGCATATTATATTAATTTACACTTTACTCCACTATATGCTATACAAAAATATATATAATAATATAATATTATAATATAAATATATATAATAAAAAAAAATTAATATAATATAACATAATAATATATATGCTATAATAAATATGCTATAAAAGCGTGAGGAATTCTAATAAACTAATACCGGATTAAATGAAATTAATAATCGATTAATAAAATTAATACCAAAATTTCCCAAAATGGCCTCAAAACTTTTTTTATACACAACCAACCTCAAAATAATTGAAAACTTTTCTGATATGAAATTTCTGCAGACATTCCTCCGCATTGTATTTTCCACCGTAATTTTCGTTGATCTTGTTTACTCGATACAACAATGGAATCATTTTCTTCTGTTTCTCGGCATGTTTTCCATAGCCGCCTGTGGTTGGTGCCTCGAGTTATCTTGGATGTTCTTATTCCCCGGTCTTCTTTTTACTCCTTCCTCGTAGCCCATAATTGGTTCTTTATCTTCTTTCCCTCGTCCGTCTCTGCATCTCCATCTGTTCCTCTGTTTGTATTATTCTTCTGGTGGGTTTATCTCCTCTCGTTATTTTCCTGTTTTACATCTCCATAGCTTTTTTCCTCTCCTCTTTTAGTTTGGACTTTGAGTTGTTGTAGTCCCCCATTATATGAGATATCTCGCAGGATTCTGCGCGAACTTCTTCTGACCGTTTTTCTAGGTGAAAATAGGACGAAACTGTCAGTGGAAAAGTGTTCGCAAACAAGCCGCACCGCAGAAAATACATCGACGAGCTGTCCATCTTTATTTGCATTTCATAGCGAAGATTCAGTTGATTCAGTCGATTCGACGCGGACGCGTTTTCGAATTTATCGCGCGTGTCTCAATGCACGATAAATTGATGAAATTAAATATTTGCGTAACATTAACAATGAAATTAATATTTCTGTGCTTCGGAGCATTCGCATTCATCGATCGGAAGAAAGGGAAATCATTTTGATGCAATTCTTGAAACGCCACTCGGTAGATTAGCGTTGAAACAGTATATCGATTTAATTCATTCGCTCTATTCATTCGTTACAATATCGTGACCTTCGCACGATCTTGGTCTCTGAACTTTTTACATTATGAAAATGAATCATTGCATTTACGATGAATATATAAATATTTATACAATGGAAGTTTATTTAAAAATAAGACACAATTCTGCTGAGCACTCTATTGAAGTCGCGTCTCGAAGATGACTAAGTTAAATAATTACCAAAAGAATGACCAAAATAATTACCAAATATCTATTTCCAAAACATGATCCATCTCTAAAAGAAATTACCTTTCAAAATTGCAAAATTTCCACAAAACAGGTGTCCTAAAGATACCAAAAAATTTCTCTAGAAATCCTTTTCCCAAACATAGTGAATCTCCAATTGAAACTAGCCTTAAAAATTACTGAATTTCCATAAAGTAAATGACTGAAGCAAAGTGTCCAATGTAAATATACTATAAATAAATAGACTATAAAAAAAATCTCCAATTGAAACTAGCCTTAAAAATTACTGAATTTCCATGAAGTAAATGACTGAAGCGAAGTGTCCAATGTAAATATACTATAAATAAATAGACTATAAAAAAAATCTCCAATTGAAACTAGCCTTAAAAATTACTGAATTTCCATGAAGTAAATGACTGAAGCGAAGTGTCCAATGTAAATATACTATAAATAAATAGACTATAAAAAAAATCTCCAATTGAAACTAGCCTTAAAAATTACTGAATTTCCATAAAGTAAATGACTGAAGCGAAGTGTCCAATGTAAATATACTATAAATAAATAGACTATAAAAAAAAGTCTCCAATTGAAACTAGCCTTAAAAATTACTGAATTTCCATGAAGTAAATGACTGAAGCAAAGTGTCCAATGTAAATATACTATAAATAAATAGACTATAAAAAAAATCTCCAATTGAAACTAGCCTTAAAAATTACTGAATTTCCGTGAAGTAAATGACTGAAGCGAAGTGTCCAATGTAAATATACTATAAATAAATAGACTATAAAAAAAATCTCCAATTGAAACTAGCCTTAAAAATTACTGAATTTCCATGAAGTAAATGACTGAAGCGAAGTGTCCAATGTAAATATACTATAAATAAATAGACTATAAAAAAAATCTCCAATTGAAACTAGCCTTAAAAATTACTGAATTTCCATAAAGTAAATGACTGAAGCGAAGTGTCCAATGTAAATATACTATAAATAAATAGACTATAAAAAAAAGTCTCCAATTGAAACTAGCCTTAAAAATTACTGAATTTCCATGAAGTAAATGACTGAAGCAAAGTGTCCAATGTAAATATACTATAAATAAATAGACTATAAAAAAAATCTCCAATTGAAACTAGCCTTAAAAATTACTGAATTTCCGTGAAGTAAATGACTGAAGCGAAGTGTCCAATGTAAATATACTATAAATAAATAGACTATAAAAAAAATCTCCAATTGAAACTAGCCTTAAAAATTACTGAATTTCCATGAAGTAAATGACTGAAGCGAAGTGTCCAATGTAAATATACTATAAATAAATAGACTATAAAAAAAATCTCCAATTGAAACTAGCCTTAAAAATTACTGAATTTCCATAAAGTAAATGACTGAAGCGAAGTGTCCAATGTAAATATACTATAAATAAATAGACTATAAAAAAAAGTCTCCAATTGAAACTAGCCTTAAAAATTACTGAATTTCCATGAAGTAAATGACTGAAGCAAAGTGTCCAATGTAAATATACTATAAATAAATAGACTATAAAAAAAATCTCCAATTGAAACTAGCCTTACAAATTACTGAATTTCCATAAAGTAAATGACTGAAGCGAAGTGTCCAATGTAAATATACTATAAATAAATAGACTATAAAAAAATCTCCAATTGAAACTAGCCTTAAAAATTATTGAATTTCCATAAAGTAAATGACTGAAGCGAAGTGTCCAATGTAAATATACTATAAATAAATAGACTATAAAAAAGAATGTCTCGATAAATCCTTTTCCAAACACGGTGAATCTGCAATCGAAACTACGGTTGCAAATCGCAGAACATTATCAGCCATCTCCCATATCCTGCAGAAACACCCGGAACACGGGATACGGATTTTTCCGTGTATTCGCAATGAACTTGGAAATAATTCTTCGCACAGTCGGATTTCCTATTCGCGTGTTTCGAGAAGCTATTTTCCCCGTGCAATACACTTCCGTTTGAATCGTCGAAATACCGGCGGCGTAATATCCAAACCGGTGTAAACGCACAATTTCCTCGGAACGAAAAGGTTAATGGAAATTCAGCGTTAGCGCCGGCCCGTTATTCCGGATCACCTCGAGCATCCCTTTGGCCTGATAATTGCCCGTAGCACGGCGACGTTTTTCCTTGGTTCGTCGCGAGAACGACGACGACGACGACGACGACGACGACGCAGCCGGGGCTCATTGTTCGGCCGCGCTGGTTGCCCGAAGACATCCGGCGCAGCCGTGGAGGAGGTCGCACTCTGCCTGGGAGTCGTCCGTTAAACTGCAAAACTTCTGAATATGCTAATTTCACGGCTAATTCTAATGTTTCCGGGAAACCGGGTCGCGGATGAAGAAGAGGACGGGAAGGTCGGCCGGGCGGTGGAACCAAGGAAGTTCCAGACGGCCGACGTTAGACTGCGTGGCCACTCTAATTGCCATCCGCTCAACCGTGTAATGAAGTATTCCGAACGAGTGGGTAAATGATACCGAGGCGAAATCCTCGGGAAACATTTAATGATCTCTCCTATGATCGCTCCGGCGCACACGAAACGTCCATTCTCTTGGACGTCGTCGGTCAAAATTTATCGTCGCTTTGTACTCTAGCTTCGTTTAATCCGTAAGTGATCGTGGCATGAGAAAGATATGAACTTTACGCTCACGTTAGTTTTGATCCAAGTGCACGTGAATCTGACTTCTACGAAAATTCCGTTTCATTTTGTCTTCCAATCGCTGCATTTTAAATAATTATTGTCTAAATGCTATTGGTTCTCCATGTTTTCCATATTATTGGGTATCTGATCGACCAATAAGATTAAATAAAATAAAGAAAATACGATAGAATAAAATATAACGAAATAAAGTACAAATAATATACAATAAAATACAGTAAAGTTAAATAAAATACAAAAATAATAAAACTCAATTAAATACAATAAAATTGGATAAGATACAATTCAATTCAATTAAATGCACAATAAAATACAATAAAATACAATAACTGACATAAAGAATCTAAAACAAAAATATTAAATACTACTACGAAATGTATACAATCAAACCAAATGGTTGCAAAACTAAGAAAGAGAAAAATACGACATTCTCTATAATTTTCTCTTACTCTGGAACATTTTAATTCTAAATGAAAAAAAAAAGAAGAATCATCTCTCTATCTTATTTCTGTCAAATGTTCCACGATTTTGACGCAGACTTTGTCGTTTTTCGCCACTGTGCGCCGTGGTGAAACCTCGGTTTTTATTTGATCCGCTGCTAAGGGGGATGAGAAACTGCGGGCGAAGACGCTCCCTTTTTTCGGCCAGACGCTCCTCCGTGATTGTTTGATTTATTGAAAGGGAACAGATCCTGCCGTTTCCTGGACCTGTTTAGGCCTCGTAATCCGACGTCCCGGACACGCCGTATATCGGCCGAGTAATAAAATCGAATACCGACGGGAATAGAGGGATCCAGGCAACGACGGAATTGGCGAAAATTGTGCGGGACTTTCAATTCGCTCGCATTGACAACCGGCGGCCGGGTCTGTAGGTAATATTTAATAGAAGGTGAGATTGAATTCTCGAGCGGTGTACAGTTCTCTGTCAATGTTTCATGCGCCGTGCTGCTACTGCTGTGATGTACGATTGCTGCCGTAAGACGATGAACTTTAGTTTCAGTTATGCTGTTTTATTTCATTAATTTTTATGCTGTTATTTCTTTCATTTTTCTTTCTTCTTTAAATCTATAAAGGCGTACTTCATTTTCTTTATGTGAAACAAAGGGCCGTGAACTTTAACATATCGAGGTTAAATATAAATAAAATAAATATAAATAACCTTGATATAAATAACTTGATATAAATGGCGCACAGAAAGGAAATAAAAGGTCAGTGCCAGTTCGATGTATATAAATAAAATAAATATATATAAAATAAATATAAATAAAATAAATATAAATAACCTTGATATAAATATTTTATTTATATTTATTTTATTTATATACATCAAACTCTGGCACTGACCTTTTATTTCCTTCATGTGCGCCATTATTGTATCGCAGTGTTACTTATTTATTTCGTTGATCTATTCTTATATGTTTTTTATACGAGGTTTAACGTCGCATCAACCGCAGTGGTGTTATCTTTTATTCATCCTCCCCTTTAAAATTTCAGCTTTTTTACATGAACGCATAAAGTCCGCAGTTTACTGATAATAGCGGAATACAAAGATTAAAGTTATAAATGTTATTTGTTCCGTTTAGGGCGGTGCGCACTGCCGAATGGCTGCGCTTTTACGACAGAGTTAAACTTAATTTAGCTTCTCCAAGGATTAGTTAAAGTTCTGCAGAGCAGATTGCACGAATCAAATTTCCGGGACACTTTAAATTAATTAGCGACGCAACCTTTATTCATAGAGTATAGGTTTCAAAATGGAGAAACAGTTCCGCGTCGGATCGACGTCGGCGATGAATGAACTGCAACCTCGTGAACGAGGTTTTCTCATTTGGAGATATTATTTATAAAAATATGTGAAATGTTACGATAATCGAAAATGCATCGACCGGGAAACAAATACTCTGGAGTTTGTTAATTTCGTTGATGAAACTCTTTGATTCCATAAATGAAAATTCTTCGAACCCAATGCTTTTATATTATCGAACATTATGTTACTATTAAATACATAAAATTACTGTAAAATACGAAATAGATGCGGCGAGAGACTGTAAACCGAAACGTCCGATAAATAGAGAATTCTTGAACTGATCGACTCCGAAGAAAATGAAATTACGAACAGGGTTAAAAGTTCATTGACTCAGAGAATCGATGACATTAGAAAATTCGATGGTGATGAAGCAATATTGCGGCGCAGATGAAAGAAGCGAAGGAAAAAAAGAAGAGAGAGAAAAAAATCTAGAAACAATTCCGATTGCACCACTATACACTCCGAAGAATCCATTTACTTCAGGAATGGTTTCATGGTGGTACGAAGCACCGACATAGAACTACGTACAGCGGAATACAGTAAAACCTCGATATAACGGGCTAATTCGGGCGAGGAAGTGTCCATAAAAACAGAAGTCCGTTCTATCAACTAATAAAGTCGATTTTCGGAACGTGTGTATTGAAAAATTTACGAATTAATTCGCGTGCTTTCATTCGAACAGATGCGTTTGCAATTCAAATCGGGCGCGAGAACGTCAATTTTAAAGAGAACCTTCCATTTTATTCTTAACCCCTGCAATTGAACCTCGGGATATTCCCGTCCCAGCAGTTTTACCGTTTACGACCAACACAAACCGTGTTCTCTTGCAAAACAAACCAATAAACTCAAGAGAATAAATATAAAAGCATATGGCACCTGCGGGTCAGAATGCTACCAGTTCTGCTATTCTTTTTCTCGCCTTTATAGGTAAACAAATGTCTGTCGAATAGTAACCTTGATTGGAATTGGATATGCTTTTATTTTCGAAGATTTTTTTGATCGATGTAACAAACATATACGAAGATTCAAAGCCGTCCGTTAAATAACCCAACAAACAATACTTTGTTAACAAGAAGGGATCACCGCGAATTTACGTTTAAACTTCGTATGATTTATGTCATAATAGCAGCGAATTTGTCAGTTTCTTGGTCTTCTTGGGCATTCGTCTGAAACAGTTGATAATCGAATTGTTATAGTCGCTTTGTCTTTGGCACTTTGTCTACGAATAGATTTCTAATGGTTCTTGTGTCAGTAGAATTATCAAGCCAGTTAAAATGACTGGTTTCTGATTTTTTCTTTTATTTATCTTTATTTTATTTCCGCCGATATTGTGAAAATATCTCTAGTGCCCTTAAAAATTTCTCCTAGAAATATTTTCGCAATATCGGCGGAAATAAAATAAAGATAAATAAAAGAAAAAATCAGAAATCAGTTGATAATCGAACTGTTATAGTCGCTTTGTCTACAAATAGTTATTTGGCACTTTGTCTACAAATAGTTATTTGGCACTTTGTCTACAAATAGTTATTTGGCACCTTGTCTACAAATAGTTATTTGGCACCTTGTCTACAAATAGTTATTTGGCACTTTGTCTACAAATAGTTTTCTAATGGTTCTTTCGTCAGTAGAATTATCAAGCCAGTTAAAATGACTGGTTTCTGATTTTTTCTTTTATTTATCTTTATTTTATTTCCGCCGATATTGTGAAAATATCTCTAGTGCCCTTAAAAATTTCTCCTAGAAATATTTTCGCAATATCGGCGGAAATAAAATAAAGATAAATAAAAGAAAAAATCAGAAACCAGTCATTTTAACTGGCTTGATAATTCTACTGACGAAAGAACCATTAGAAAACTATTTGTAGACAAAGTGCCAAATAACTACTTGTAGACAAGGTGCCAAATAACTATTTGTAGACAAAGTGCCAAATAACTATTTGTAGACAAAGTGCCAAATAACTATTTGTAGACAAAGCGACTATAACAGTTCGATTATCAACCGTTTCAGACGAATGCCCAAGAAGACCAAGAAACCGACAAATTCGCTGCGATGAGAAAGGTCATCCCCACCCTAATCGGCAACACTGAACCGAGTCACGCCCACTGTCAATGGTAGGGACAGCCGCGCGGTTACCGGAGGTGAGGGAGCATTGTGTTTCTGAAGGTGCACCATAAGACACCGTGACCCGACTTCCCGGCTCGAATCCGATAGGAACAGGTCGCACTAAACAATATTAATCAACGTCTTGCCAATAATATATCCGCACAATGCGGTTATCTGTAGCGATGGCAGTGTGTCGATCACCGGGAAAGCTGACCAAACAGGAGCACAATTCAGCCATGGATTTGTCTGCTGATGTATCGTGTCAAATCCTTTTACGAGACTGTATATCACGCGTCTCGAGGCGGCCAGGTTGCGACCTACTGAACGGTAGGAAAGCACAATGCGGCTCGGACGTGGACGGCCGAACGCAGAGATGCATCGATCGATATCGTCCACAAACGTATCATAAAATACTCCCCGGGCCATCGCGTTTGAGGTACGCCCGTGATTATTTAGCGGGCCACGGCGGGCCGGCGTTTGCTTTCCGCTGGAGACACCTAAAATAAATATTACACCGCGACGCGTTACATTCCGGCTCGAGTAAAAGGAGAGCGTCACCGCGGGAAAACGTGCCACGTACGGGAAATAGAATTTTCCTGGAAACGCACGTACTACGATTACAAGCGGGATGAAAGAATAAATTCATTGATTACGGCGCCGCGGAGACCGTTTAGGTTGAAAGTGGCGCGGAATTCATTTTCCTTTGCTCGGAGATGTTGTTAAAGCGTTCGCGTTTCTGGCAAAAACTCCTGATTCGGTCGAGTTCGGAAATAATTGTACGGACAGCTGCTTCTGTTACAATTTCGGTTTACGAAAATCGTCTCGCAGTGCGTTGGAATATTGTAGATCGCAGAATTTTTCATTTCCTTTTGTATGTAGATAAGAGCAGCACGAGATACTGTTTTATAATTTTTGTGTTTCTTTGCAGATTTTTCGTTTGGAAATATTTTGAAGTAGGCGTGATTTTTGGATGGATCTTTTTATGCAGTTTGTCTTTTTCTTTTCTTTTTTGAAATACAAGAAAACGTACGAATGAATACGAATTACTGCAAGGAGTGTTTTAATCGATTAGAAAAGCTTTTCTTTGTTTTAGTTTGTATACGTTTTATTTTTATACTTTATTGTATACAAACTTATACAATATTATATATTGTATACAAACTTATACAATATTATATATTGTGTACAAACTTATAGAATATTATATATTGTGTACAAACTTATGCAATATTATATATTGTATACAAAACTTATACAATATTATATATTGTATACAAACTTATAGAATATTATATATTGTATACAAACTTATACAATATTATATATTGTATACAAACTTATACAATATTATATATTGTATACAAACTTATGCAATATTATATATTGTATACAAACTTATGCAATATTATATATTGTATACAAACTTATGCAATATTATATATTGTATACAAACTTATGCAATATTATATATTGTATACAAACTTATGCAATATTATATATTGTATACAAACTTATGCAATATTATATATTGTATACAAACTTATGCAATATTATATATTGTATACAAACTTATGCAATATTATATATTGTATACAAACTTATACAATATTATATATTGTACAAGTTTGGAAATTTATTCTTAAGCTATGACGATTGCATAAGTGAAGCGACATTAAATTGTCATCCGTGGTTCACGTTGGTCTAGGCAACGAGAGTATTAACGTCCGGTTCCCATACATGTTATCTGACAAATTATCACATTTCATATTACTACGAATTGTACGTATATATTGTAGGGGAGCTGACTGCTATTCGATCTGTTACACCTTCCGGAAATATCGATACGATATTGGAGACCGCGATTGCACACTGTAGAATGACGTTTAGTATTATTGCGGAGCTTGATGCTGTAAAATACAAACCTGCATAGACCTTCGGTTTTCCTCAACGGTAGCATATGGGAGTTTTGATCTCAATTCGTGTCATTTAATTGTTACCGAATTTTAACGGAAACGTAAAAAAAGGATTGACTTCTAATTTAGC
The DNA here is from genome assembly GCF_051020955.1 of Megalopta genalis. Taxonomy (NCBI): domain Eukaryota; kingdom Metazoa; phylum Arthropoda; class Insecta; order Hymenoptera; family Halictidae; genus Megalopta; species Megalopta genalis. Next base: position 12,810,995 of record NC_135023.1, read on the forward strand.
TTTTTTTCTCGAGAACTTGTTCAGAAATATTTCTTTAATATGATGCTCGTAAATATTCATTTTTACAACAAATTTATAGTTATGCATCAGTAGCGAATGGATGGACGTAAATGTTCTTTATCATTATATATGGTCAGTGTTAAGTTAGCTGTGAACATGGTCAGTTTCAGTCATTTTTAAACATGGTCATTTTCCAGTCCCTTTTAAACGTGGTCCTTTTTCAGCCATTTTTAAACATGATCAATTTTGGACAAATTCTAAACGCTTTTAGACCATTTCTAACTAGTTTATAATACATTTAATTATGGAAAACGATTCAAGTTTTTATTTCGCAGCAGAATTTTATGCTGCTGCCTTTGTATAACGTTAAGAACCGCATTTTCGAGAATCCCAGCCGAAGAAGTCAAAGAAAAACTGGACCGATGTGTATCTATTTCGAAGCTCCAACATCTGATTTGTGGAAAACCAAAGATAACGTTCCCAAAAGTTACTACACTCACGTTTCCAACAGCACTAGGCAGCCGTGCTGCCTTAAGAGTTATTATTGCGTAAAGTCTAAAGTAACTTGGAGAGACAGATTAGCAGAACTGCATATTACTTATGCTTCATAAACCCAAGATACACTGCATATTGTGCCTCACCCGGGTTTATAACTTTCACCTTATTTTGCATCTTTCAAACTTACTCTTATTTCCCTTCTACACCAGCTCGTTTATTCTTTTGGAAGAAAGTTGCGCTCTTCGCGTTGTCCTATTATGCAGACTCACAAATTATTGTATTTATAGTCAGTTTAGTGACGAACATTTTAACGAAAAGACAGAAAAAGAAAGTGGAACGTGTGCGAACAAAATGTCAACATTCAGCTGCAACTTTAAAATGAAATTGATGTAATTTTGAAATTGAGATATTATTATGCGAATAAAACATGTTGATATAAAATAATATAAAATGATGTAAAATGATATAAAATGATATAAAATGATATAAAATGATATAAAATGATATAAAATGATATAAAATGATATAAAATGATATAAAATGATATAAAAAGATATAAAATGATATAAAATGATATGAAATGATTTAAAATGATTTAAAATGATTTAAAATGATTTAAAATGATATAAACTGATATGAAATGATATGAAATGATATGAAATGATATGAAATGATATGAAATGATATGAAATGATATGAAATGATATGAAATGATATGAAATGATATGAAATGATATGAAATGATATGAAATGATATGAAATGATATGAAATGATATGAAATGATATGAAATGATATGAAATGATATGAAATGATATAAAATGATATAAAATGATATAAACTGATATAAACTGATATAAAATGATATAAAATTATATAAACTGATATAAAATGATATAAAATGATATAAAATGATACAAAATGATATAAAATGATATAAATGATACAAAATGATATAAAATGATATAAATGATATAAAAAAGATACATGTTACATGTAACCGAAACCCTTCCAGTCGAATCGTTGAAAACGGCAGACACGCAACGCGTTAAATTTGAAGAATCGAATGCGGACCGAGAGAAATTCGCTTTCCATACGATCGCGCCCCGTAACAAACGCTTGCAGGTGAAAATCTAAGCAGCGAACAGGATTGATAGCTGGGAGATGAGCTAAATGGCTCGAGGTATCTTAGTCGGTGTCGCATTCCTCGGAGCGAATGGAAGCTAAAATTTGATCTGTCACGGTCCCGAGCAAAATACGAGGTCGCTGCACGCGACGCGCTGGTCGATCCCGATGTAAAATCGATACCTGGCCACTGTCGAAGGGCGACGTACGTCACTGCTGAGTTCAATCAAGCCCCGCAACTCGGGGGCCGACCAAGCGGCTCAATAATTTCTCGATGTATAGTGCTCTCGTCGTCGTCTCATCTCTATGATATTCGGCGAACTATTGACGCATTCACCGGCCGATGATATACAACGATAGCCCGGCGACGCGAGATTCCTAAGTACACGGATTCCGTTAGAAAGTAGGCGAGAAAAGCGACCGGTAATTAGACCTATCCCGGGACGAACCAATTTAGTGCCGGGGTCACTCCCTGAACTTCGGGCCGAGAAACTTCGATCCCGCTTCTCTGCAATGCTTGATGCAGCGTTCGCACTCGAAATTCATCCTTTTCGCACGTCGTAATCACATCTTCGAAAATCCGAATTAATCCTTTTCCAGATCGTATTCGCCACTTTCCACAGTATATAATACTTTTTTTTTTAGAACACATTCAAGTTTTTCCCTCGAAATTAATTCTTTTCTAGACCGAATTCAACAATTCTGCTACTCCAAATTAATTCTTTTGTACAGCATGTTCAACTACTTTGCGACTCCAAATTAATCACAAAAATTTATCACATCTTTGCAAATCTGAATTAATCCTTTTCTACGTAATATTCGCATTTTTGAAAATCAAATTAATCCCTTTGTACATTATATTCACCACCCTCCACTCTAAATCAATTCTCTTTTAGACCATGTTCATTTTTTCCACTGCAAACTAATTTACTTGTAGATCATATTCAACTTTATTTCCACTCGAAATTAATCCTTTTATACACTATATTGAACATTCTCGCCACTCCAAATTATTAAATCGTTTTCGCCTTCCTATAATGCAAATTAATCCTTTTGCAGAGTTTATTCATCCGTTTGCAAATCGGATTCGTATTTTTCCACATAAAAATAACGTTTTCGCACATTAAAATCGGCCGTCTTTTATCCAATTTTTAAACTCAACAAAAATATGATTACAAACAATTGCAGACAACTGAATCTAATTTTCGAAAAGTTCAACAAGACGTGCAAAATGGTTCATGAACGCGAGAAACGCAGATAGATTTTGTGAAAATAGTAAACGTCTTTATTTTCAAAATCTGCTCTAGACTTCTGTTTCTTCGAATCAACGGAGACAACCTTTATTTTGCAAGTTCCGCAATTCGAGTGCCGGTAACGATCTTTGCATCAAAAGAAACGATAGAAATTGGAGATTACGCTGTTTTGTAAATATTTACCATTCCGTGAAGCGTACCGTGCTCTTGAGGAGCGTGCTGCGAAGATCAGGGCGTGGGTCGGCTTGCAGAGAGACGTTATGCGCGATCTTTGAGAGTACACGTTCCACGGGGAGTGGAAGAAATTCGAAATGCATTAAATGCGGGAACGGGACGCGCAGAGCACAGTAGGTGACAGAGGGCTCAGCGTCAAAGGTGACCGCGCTGGGAAGGAAAAACAGGAAATACCGAGCTGAATCGTACCGTCTTAAGCACCCACTTCCGACTACATGTGCCAGCTGGAGCAGAGAGAGAGAGAGAGAGAGAGAGAGAGAGAGAGAGAGAGAGAGAGAGAGAGGAAGAGAGAGAGAGAGAGGAAGAGAGAGAGAGAGAGAGAGCACGCTAGAAGAGCGTTATGTGGCCGACACGTCTATGTAAATTGTTTCCTGATCGATCCGCGCGAATTCAATCCGTTTTCTTGCACTCGCAGCTCCCAGCGTCTCGGCGAGAGGAGTAAACTCACGAGTTCCTTTGTTCCATTCACCGACAACTGAATCCTGTTGGGCGGGACAGTTTAGGTTCCGTCTTTGTTCCCTAAATTTTCGAAGTGGCAGAGCACGGATCTCGGGACCAAACACTTTGGAATGTGAGAAGTGCTGCGTGAAACGTTTCTACAATTATGGATTTTATGTGGTTTGTTCCGCGGAGTAACGTGAATTTTATTTAACAGGAAAATAAATACAATAGTGACTTCCTTTTTTAATCGAACATCTATTTTCTCAATATTCTGGTATCGAAACGTTCTATTGTCTAAGCATTGTATTATTCGGATGCATTATCACCTAGTAGAGAACTTGAATAACATTTTTAGATTAGAGAATGTTATGGTATTTGCATATTGCAAAAATAAATGTTCAGATAAGAGAGGCTCTAGTGTAATATAGTCATGGACAAATAGAGGTTTTGCGTTCATACTTCGGGAGTGAGTGTTAAATAGAACAGTGTAAGTAATATAATAATAAGTAATAATATAAGTAATAATAATATAAGTAATATAAGTATATAAGTAATAATAATATAAGTAATATAAGTAATATAAGTATATAAGTAATAATAATATAAGTAATATAAGTAATATAAGTATATAAGTAATAATAATATAAGTAATATAAGTAATATAAGTATATAAGTAATAATAATATAAGTAATATAAGTAATATAAGTATATAAGTAATAATAATATAAGTAATATAAGTAATAATAATATAAGTAATATAAGTAATATAAGTATATAAGTAATAATAATATAAGTAATATAAGTAATATAAGTATATAAGTAATAATAATATAAGTAATATAAGTAATATAAGTATATAAGTAATAATAATATAAGTAATATAAGTAATATAAGTATATAAGTAATAATAATATAAGTTATTACTTATATTAATGTAAGAGTGTAAAAATAAATGTTCAGATAAGAGAGGCTCGAGTGTGATATAGCGATGTACAAATAGAGGGTTTGCGTTCATACTTCGGGAGTGAGTGCTAAAAAGTAAAAATAAGACTCTTGACGTATTCTTGACATAATCTTGACAAAAAGTACATAACTATAAATTACTATAAATTAACTTAACCCGAAATCAGCTTAACATAGTTATCGGTGCAATATACGTACAGTTTATTATAATGACATTTGAACGAGTATTGAAAATCTGAACATTTCCACGTGCGCGTTTAAACAATCTCTAATGGTTTGCGTTGCAATTGAGAAACATTAATTTATCATATTGTTTCGTTAACTGATGGAAAGTACGTTCCCGGCTCAAAACAATGCACACGATATTTTAATGAAAACAGTTACAAAATTGTTCCATTTCATACACAAATAACGTATGGAAGCTGTGTTCATTTTATAATATCTCCTGCATCTCATCGCCGGCGGTAATTATCAATATCTGCCGGGATAACGTTAAAACGTCTGTTTACACGAAGATCAATACTTCCGTGAAAATACGCGGAGATCTTTGTATCATTCGACATTGTTTCTTGCGCTCGATATTAACGTTAATATCGCGTCGTTAATTCTAGTTGATCGATTGGAGTTAGGATAGAAAATACATAATGTTATACAAACAAAGACAACCATTGACATTTATGAAGATAGAATTAATCGATAATGGACGCGATAATCAAATCGTACCGAAATGGTCATATTTCTATCAATGCTCATTGTACCAAAAACTAAATCTCATATTAATTAATCTCGATAGTATTAAACTGAATAGTATTAAACTCGATACATTATCGTTAGACCGGAAATGTCTATGCATTCATGTCGCGTGCGATCATTGTAATCAGCGCACCAAAGAATTCAATAAAGCACTATACATCGTTTCGTTTGATTTGATTTTTATTATATGATTTTTATATCGCGTTATTCGCACAACTGTGTAATTCAAAATTACCAAATTCAATTATTCGCAACGAAACAGTGTTCATTTCTTAGTTCGCGTTGCAATGAAAAAAATTCATAGGTTGATAATCAATTTCGAATACCGAAAAAGAATCGTCTCTTATCGGATGCAAAGTGGCAAATTATGAATGCTGCGCTTCGTAAAGTCCAAAGGAACTCCTGTTTGTGTTATGCTTACGTCAATGTTCCTTATTCGAGTGAGGAACGTAAAGAAGATTGGTTTGGTTGATTTTATTGGAAAAGCTGCACTGAAGATGTAGAAGGAAAAGAATCGCGAAGAATGGATTGAACGTAGCTCTTGCGGCGATTGGTACCATTGTTCCTGTCAGAGCGTTATAAATTGAAGTTCTCTGTACGAACGTGCGAGCGGCTCGGGCGCCGTTTAAAATGACAAATTTCACGTCATCGTATAATTGCTAAACACGTCGTACGAGTACGAGATAACGCATCGCAGGCGTGTGGAGGTCTCCAGAAAAACATTCGACGCGTTACTTCATTCGTTTAGAACATAATTCGTTTCTCCGACTTCTGAAAGCACGTGGATCCGAATCAGAAAACCGGTCCGACGAAAAATGCAATTATCCTTGCAAATAATGTATCGAAAAGTTAATTCGTTCGTACTTTTCTCTTCGCTAAACGTCGAACGATTTTCATGGAAAATGTGTGTTGTGACGTGCGATGAATGTATCCCAAATATGGCAAATCCGCTTTCGAAAATATTTTATTTTCCCTCATTTTACACGCTCGGCATTGCATCCGTTATACATGGACGATATAACTCTCGTCCAAGGTTTGACAATTATTTTTTTATATTTTCGGTGTTCGATAAATATTAGAATAATTATGAATCGATAAATATCAGAGCTGAATTTTACGGTTTCTAGTCGCTTTAATCTTTCCGTTGTTTATATACGTTTCTGTGTTTCGGACGTTTTAGTTTGTTAACGTTCGCGCGGTTCCATAAATATCGCGGTTTAGAGATAACAAGTTTACAGATTTTGGTTCTCCTTTCGTTCGCCTGTTTCCGCGTGCGGCGTATTTTCTAGTGCAATATTTTATAAGAGGATGAACCTCGATCTGAAAGAACCGGTTTTTCGGTAATACGTGAAATCGGAACAATAAAATCATAATATCTCTAATCAGAAACGTTCGCGATTGTCCAGCAAACCCGCGCGCGCGCGCGCGAAGTTTTCAAATTATCTCGCACTTAGTCGCGGTGACCCTAATTATTGTTAACAACGTTCGCGCCGTAATCTCCGACACGCTCAGCGGGGATGTGCTTTTCGAAACGGTGATCGACGATCACGAGGCGTTTGTAATTGTGCCGGCGACCGAGCCCTCTTTATCGACGACCGCGCGCGCGGTTTCGAGCAATGAACACAAAGAGATCAAGCTTTGATTAAGAGCAGCCGCGGAAATACGAACGAAAGCAATTCACCGCGCTCCGGGATACGAACGGCTCGTCAAAAACAATCGTCGCGCGCGTTCGCGCCCTCGCAAAAATCAAGCACCCGAACGTCGCTGAAATTTCCGACGTGTTCAGCCGCGGCCATTCGAATTAATTTCGCGTTATCGCAATGAAACGGCCGCGATACGGGCCCGGATTATATATAGGCATATATCGTGACCAATCTTATTGGTTAGCACGCGAAATCGATGTTGAATGGACAACGTTGAACGTTCGCGAACCGTACATAATACGAAACCATCCGAAACGTGCAGATTCTTGACACGAATGCAGACCGAAATGCACTTCTGCTGTTTGGCGAGGTGTGACTGTCTTTCTGAAATTTTTAAACATTATGCTATAACTGCCGCGTCGTTTGTTCTGTAGTCTTTAATTCAAACGTTTTACAGTAATTTCTCTCGGAAATAGAGATTACAAAATGGTTTGTTTGAGTGTGAGTCAGGTAAGAAAAAAGGGAGAGCTATAAGGTGCCGTCGAATCGTGACATGTAGCCTCCGAATTGCCTTCGAATCGTGTCACGTGGCCTCCGAATTGCCTTCGAATCGTGGCAAAAACTTAAAAATACAAAAATTAAGTCATCGTTTTTATTCCAGCATTACTATGTATTCGTATTAACGTGCACCGACAAGCTGGCCACCGTCTTTTTTGCCGACTGCCTCGAGTTTCCATAAAAACGAGCCGCAAGGCCCGAAGAATCGCGACTTAGTATTCTCGGATCTGCCGGTTTCAATTCCGACCTCCGAACATTTCTAGTAGAAATTACTCTATCTACTAATTTGCCACTTTTCACGATATTTTAACAGATTTGGAACACGGTCGACTAAATAATTGCCAAAAATTCCTGCAATCTCCATTTTAGAAATTATTTCTTACAATTAATCGCGGTAGATTTGCTCTTCTCGATGAAGCATTGGACTTCGAAAAATATTAAACGATTCCTTTTATTTTAGATACTCCTCCTTCATTTCAGATACTACAGAATGTCCCATAAATTATCCTACAAATTATTTCTTACAATTAATCGGTAGGTTTGCTGTTCTCGATGAAGCATTGAACTTCGAAAAATATTAAACGATTCCTTTTATTTTAGATACTCCTCCTTCATTTCAGATACTACAGAATGTCCCATAAATTATCCTACAAATTATTTCTTACAATTAATCGGTAGGTTTACTCTTCTCGATGAAGCATTGAACTTCGAAAAATATGAAACGATTCCTTTTTTACATCAATTTTAAAAAACAAACCAACAGATAGCTCATCCCGTTCTACACGCAGCACATGCATTTCCGTCGAAAGTATGATCGTTTCCGAGGATGATGCCATATTCTTCTGACATACTGCAGAAACAGCAGGCGAATCGGGTCGGTATGGACAGCGTGCGACGAGTGCACGCTCGAGTATGTTTCGCGGAAGCAAAGCGATCGACTATCGAATGAAAAGTAGTATCGGATGAAGAGACGGGGCACGGAGGACAGAGGGTAGGCGGCCGGGGGACGGATTGAAGCGAATAGAAAGAAATCAGTTGGTCGAAAAGTTAGAAAAGGAACTGGAAACATCTGTCGTCGGTTTTTCTCGCGTGACCACGCCGGAAAACTGGATGGAATCTGAACTAGTCGGAGAGAGGGGGGAGAGGGGGCTACGTGAAGTTATCTACCACGACAACTGCAGCTGGCACTTCGTACGGTTGTTTCGAGATACTTGTTCTTCAAGGCTGGCTTGTAACGTTCAACGTGGAAGCGAATTCCTTTTTTCCCTCCTCGCGTGCAACTGAGCACGTACATAAGTGACCGCGTGTCCTACACATCGACGCAGGCCACTTCCTTCTCGTGTTTTTAGAAATAACGCATTCCGTTTGTGCCGCCGCTGCTGCATTAAATGTTTTTAATGCACCTCCGCTCCTTGCGAGCGCGAATTCCTTCGAATTTCGAGGTGAGCTGAGAATCGAGTATGTTTGTACCTCAAGTTTAATTCGAATAAACGACATTTTATGTTTCGCTTGAATTTCGTTCGAACGTGTAAATGTATTTACCTTGTTCGAACTTTATTCGGTTAATTGAGAATTTTAATTTTATTCAAGCGAATTTTAATTTCATTCATGCTTCGTTCAAATGAATTGGAATTTTTGTTTCGTTCGAACTTTTTATTCAAATAAATACGGATTTTGACTTTATTTTGGTAAATAAGGATTTTAACTTTATTTTATTAAACAAGGATTTCAACTTTATTTCAATAAATAGGGAGTTCAACTTTATTTTGATAAATAAGGATTTTTATTTTATTTTATTAAACATTGATTTCAACTTTATTTCAATAAATAGGGAGTTCAACTTTATTTCAATAAATGAGGATTTCAATTGTACTCGAACTTTAATCGTATAAATGCGAATTTACATTTTATTTAAATTGTATTCAAATAAATAAGAATTTGCAATTTATATATATTACATTAATTTGCGATACTCAATCTTCTCCATTTGTATGGAAATTATAAATGTATATAAATATGTATAAATTATAAATATGTGTCTGCATAATTTCAATATTTAGAGAAATAGATTTAATTGTACACTAAAAGTGACATTTTCTGCTGCAAGGAGAAACATATTTCTAAATGTTCGAAAATATTTGATCGTATTTGTTGAACACTAATCGATTACTTTGTCGTCCAACTACAAACAAATGCAAAGTGACGTGCATCGTATACTGGTGGACAGAATTCGAGCAATTTTGCATGACAGTTTAAATTATGCTGACAAGTTACGGAATTCATTAAGCTGGACGTTTTGTCCTAAAACGTAAGCGGGAACAACGTTTCTGATGAATCTGATTTTAAATAATCATCGAACGACCAATTTGCTTCTAATCATAGGCGCGTTATTGTTCAGCACGTAACCGTTCTACGGACAGAATATTAATAACTAAACCATGTGGACATCTATGCAAATTCATATCGGTACGGGTCAATTCTCTGAATTCGTTTCGTATTTGTGTTACGAAATACTAAAAAAAAAAAAAACAATACGAATACATGGTAAAATCAAACGGAATTAGATGATGCATTGTTAAATTTTTCGATACAACCGTTCAATTTTTCACAACGTCAGTTGCTTGCAAACGGAAGCTAATAAGCCATTAATTATTTCGAATGCCTCGTCGATCCGTCAGCGACGAAACACTGCACGATAACAAGATTATACGATTCCCGTTTTTAATATTCATTTCATATAATAATGCAGGTAATTAATATTTATCCGACACAGATGAAATCGTGCCGTCGCTTTATTCGTTTGTTCGTACGAGCAAGTCAATACGCGGAAACCTGTTCTGCATCCAATATTTACACGTTACAAAATAATTAATCATTAAAATCTTCAGCTCATTATTCGCGTCAACAATTTCGTTTCGAATTCGCGCGCGTGTAGAATCGCGTAAAAGTTCCGAGCACGCGAGGGAAACGCAATGCTATCGGGAGTGATACGAACGTAATATGAAAATAATAGAGAATTAACGGCGGCTCTCGAGCCGCGCGATAATCGCGTGAATTTTAATTGGTAACGTACGTTCAATCCCGTCCGATTTGGAGGTCGCGTGGGCGGAAAGAGAAGTTTGAGGACCGCCGGTTCTCATTTCCCGGCGAATTTTTTCATCCGGTTAGGCCCCGCATAGGTTTCCCGGAAACAATAATCCCGCGCTCGTATTTCTTGTTAGCAAAAAGTCGTGGATCATTTTGTCGGGATGGATGACACTTAAAAAAGATGAGAGAGAATGGAGAGAGGGAGAGAGAGAGAGGATGAGAGAAGAGGATGGATCGATGACTGGATCAGTCGAGCGTGGCACGGAACCGAAAACTGTTCGCCGGCTTTATCTTGGACCGCGTTTCGTTATTATCAGCGCCAGTTTTTCAAGCCGGGATGAGCGTTTGATGTCACCATTTGACGCTGCCATATCGCCGGGAAAAAGTCTGGCATACGTATCTTCGCGTTGGCACTTCAAGTGTATCATCCGTTATCTACGATTTACGTGACAAAAAAAAGAGAAAGAAAAAAGCGAGAACGACGAGAAATAGGGAAAGAAGTATCACGGTTGCAGAGCATCGCAGCGAGCGGAAGTGTGAAGCACCGAGGCTCTCGTTCATTTTTCCAAAGGTTTCCGGAAAGTATGTTTTATTATTGAAACGCAGCGCAACGCTTGCTACTACCAACATTCTACCAACATTGTTAAATTATTATATACAAATCGGCAATTTTTATTCTCAAAATCTTGCCAAGCAGATTCATCGATTTCTTAATTTTTTTAAACTCGAAACAGAGAAGACATTGAAGAAACCAAAATTGCTGTCGTCGAGAAGATTGAAAATGAAATTAATGTTTATGCAGATTTTATATCCTACAATGAGCACAGAAAATTTTTGTACAAAAATCCTAAGTCTAATCATTGTGATAAATATTCAACGATTATCTGTCTGTTCATTGTTCAATTCGTTCCTGAATTTATAGGATAACGTATTCTATACTGAACAATAACAAAATACGAGTTTTCAGTGTAAAATTTACATTCAGTGTACGTGTGAACTATATCGAATAGCTCGAGTCAAGTATAAGCAGAAAATCGTTACTTAAATTAATAACAAGTTCGTAACTACTTTGTAACAATGAATTAAAATCTTTACATTTCATGAAGGCCTAAAGAAAAACCTACGCGTTTAGAAAAAATAGCTGAACAACTACATTCAAAAAATTGCTAAATAAAATTATAAACGTCAAATTTGGATTATTATTAAAAAGATTCGTTGTCATTCGGTATCAAAAGTTGATTAAGAAAATGAATCTACGCGTTTAAAAAAAGTAGCTGAACAACTACATTCAAAAAATTGCTAAATAAAATTATCAACGTCAAATTTGTATTATTATTGAAAAGATTCGTTGTCATTCGGTGTCAAAAGTTGATTAGAAACATAAGTGAATTTTGGTAGCTACATTTTACAAAAATATAACAAAGTCATTATACTGAGCTGAAATCGCGTTTTCAACCCTTATGCATCAGCCGCGTCGATCAACGCGCGTTTAAACGATTCCGCCTAATGGCAGCGAGCGCGCTAATCTTAGATGAATAAACTGTGAAGTGTCGAAAGCAAGGAGGAGCCTAATTGAGTCGTCTGTGGACCGGGAATGCCTGGCCCGGAGCGGAAGTTCCTTTGACGGCGCGTGTGCGCGCGTTACTTTCACCCCATCGTTACAACAAGTTCGCGAAGGGGTGTCTCACAGAGGGCGTTTACCGTGTTGCGGTTGCGGCATTAAGCTTTTTCGCTGGCACATGGGTACGACAGCGAAGCGGGATCCTCCAAAATTTCACGCAATATTAAATCTCCTTCAACGAAGTAATCAGCTGCATGGAATCCAACAAACGTTCTTGCACTGACGATAATATCTAGAAAATGATTAAATAAATAAATAAAAGAATTAAAAAGATTAAAAGAATTTTGTTCTTTAATATTTTAAAAATTAATATTCTTGCCGTTAGACGTGTCAAACTCGCGCTTTCATATTTTTTTTATGATAATCTGTATTTTATGGCTGTTATTCTATCAAGAATATTTATTGAGAATATTATTCGATATAAAATTCTGTTCTTTTCACATCAAAATTTAAGGAATCGTTTTCGTCTAAGAAATTATTACAGTCGAAAGGCTTCTAATTATTGTAACCTCGAATGAAATGGTACATGGCCAGGGTTTAAAAGCGGTGTTGCAAAGTGCACGTCGATAAATAAATTGGCTTTCATATGCACAAGTGCATATGAAGCAAGTCGATGCGGATGCTCGACGTTATTCGGAAATTGTGGGTCATCTGATACTTTTCATCCAGAAGAGGTTAATTTTCCACCCGCCGATACCGCCGCGGCGTTAACACTGAAAAACTGCACCGATGCGATGCAGCAGCAGTGCTCGAGAAAGTAGCCGGAGTTGCGCCTGCTGCAATCCGCGTATTTTCGAGTGTTTTTTCGGGGTTGTTTTGTCTTCTTTGAAAATATTTGGGGCGTGCCACGTACGAGAGTGCGCGATGAATAATTCGGCTGTTGTAATACTATAATTGGAGTGGCCTTCAAGATAACATTGCGAGCTGTTGCCCGTTAATGATCATACAAATGAGAAAAAGGGGGTCTTGCGCGCCGAGAGTAATTCTTTGCTCATTTTGTTTTGTTTTTTTTTTAATTTTGCCGACGCGATTATTCCAGCGAAACAGATTTGCTGGACTAAAGCCATTCTTTCCATTCTTGACATACATGAGCGTGAATTGAATTCGCGCTTATTATTATTTCTATTTGTTCGAATAATTCTTTATTCGAATGACTCTTCGTTCGAATAATTCTTTATTCGAATAATTCTTTATTCATATAATTCCTTATTCGAATGATTCCATATTTGAATAATTCCTTATTCATATAATTCCAGATTCGAATGATTCTTTATTCGAATAATTCTTTATTCATGTAATTCCTTATTCGAATGATTCTTTATTTTAATAATTCCTTATTCATATAATTCCAGATTCAAATGATTCTTTATTCGAATAATTCTTTATTCATGTAATTCCTTATTCGAATGATTCTTTATTTTAATAATTCCTTATTCATATAATTCCAGATTCAAATGATTCTTTATTCGAATAATTGTTTATTCACGTAATTCCTTATTCGAATGATTCTTTATTCGAATAAATCCTTATTCATATAATTCCAGGTACAAATGATTCTTTATTCGAATAATTCTTTATTCATATAATTCCACATTCGAATGATTCTTTATTCGAATAATTCTTTATTCAAATAATTCCACATTCGAATAATTCTTTATTCAAATAATTCCACATTCGAATGATTCTTTATTTGAATAATTCCTTATTCGTGTAATTCCTCATTCGAATAATTCAAAAAAATTCTTTATTCGAGAAAGTAATACGGAAGAAGTAAATCGATAAACTATGAAAAAACACCTGTGTTCTACCAGTTTTATTGAAATCAACTATTTTCCGTATAAATTCCTGCGAGAATAAATCCATACTCGAATGAATTTTTATATATTATATACAAAGAGGCAACTTTAATACTATAGCAGGACAAATGGCGAGGCACTCCGATAAAGTGAACAATGCAGTATCTGTTAATCGATTTCCTTTACAATTATATACTCCAATAAATGATCCAGTCATTGTACTAATAAAGTGCATCGCGACAGCTCCAAGAATTTTCTCGATAATTGTCTAACAAAAAGTACAAGTCCGTCGTTTAATTTTCTCAAAATTAATCTGCGATTTCTATCCAAATTCCTTCGCGCGGTACAAAGAAATCCGTCGACAATGAGCTTTTCCCGTAACCATTCCATTTCGACGGAACTTTACAATTTATTGTTACTAAATTGTGACAATTAAACGAACTGAATTTATTCCATGAACTTATTTCTAGCAGATATGCGATACCGGATTAACTGGACTCGAAATAACTTGTTTCATGAAACTACACTTTCGAACAAGGATTAAATAACACACAGTGAAAACTAACGAGAAGTGAAATTAACAATTAATTCAATACGCTTCGAAGTGACAGAATAAGCGAAATAATAAAGAAAGCGATGTTCCAAAATGTTCGAGTTATCTTCTCAAATTTTTGGATATCAGTAAACATTATTGCAAATTCTTGAGTGACAATTGTTTGAAAATTGTACGACACACGTGCTTCGCGTAGGAATTGACAGCGGATGCTTAAACGAACCGAATTTGCTCTTTAACCCGAGAAAGATAACCTACGTCGCAGAGGCGCCTGCGAAATAAACAACTGACTGCACCGTTTTCATAGAGGTCTAGTGATTTAAGTTTAAAATTACTTAAAATATAAAAAAATATAATATAAATGCATTTTATTTTTACAATAATGCCAAACCTTTAAAATGACTAGATTAACTTAAATAAATATCCATTGTTAGTATAAAATTGACGCCTTAGAAAAGCATGCGCCTCTGAAGCGTATGGTTATCTTTTACGTACGTTGTCATATGGTTATCTTTCTAGGGTTAAACATATTTCCGGGGAAATACGTGACACTGGGTCAATTCCCCTCAGAATTAGCTGTTCCGCAAATTTCGTCGGAGCGTTGAAGTTCATCCCTGTTTGGGGGTTCTTTGCAGTCATCCATGGGTTCCCGAGTACTTCCGAGAAGACTTCGCGTGCAGTTGTCAGATCAATCGCGGGGAGCCAGCGTCTAATATCAGGGAAATTTGTTCAGTCAGCGTTGTCGGGCGAGCTAGGCGAGCTTCAATGGGAATTCGAAATCGTCCGATGAAATTGCGCTGAAGTCCCTCGGTGCACGATTATTCCCCGGTTGTGTAAGGAACGAAATTACATGGATTTGCTGGTAACGAAGCCAGCACGCTTTCGCCGGCTTCTGACGACATACAATACTTAGCCAGCCGGAACGCGCGAATATTCGCCGTCTAATTGAATCGCGTTGTTCGCATGTATCGCGTCCGTCCCTCCCGGGGCGAAAATTCCCATTCCCGCCGGCACATACGCAACACGTACGAAACTGCGGCAACAAGTTCGTAAGGTCGACACCTTAATTCGGCCGCGGCACCGCGCAACGTGTCAGGGAATCGCCGTGGAACAGATTGCCCACGGTTTCGCGAACGCTCGCGTCGCGTTCAATGAATCGTTCGCACGCGACTTTTGCTCTTCGCTGAAAACCCCTTCGAGCTTGCTTCCATAAAATAGTCTGTATGCTTCGGATGTTTTTGCAAAATAAAAATGATCTTCGTTCGTTTCAAGAAACAAAAATGAAGAATAATGTACTTTTTCTTTTAATAATTGTAATTAGTAGGCTGCGGATTTTCATGGAAAATAATAATTATGTTCATTTGTTTCAAAAACGTTCGTTCAAGAAACAAAAATGAAGAATAATGTACTTTTCCTTCTAATAATTGTAATTAGTAGGCTGCGGATTTTCATGGAAAATAATAATTATGTTCATTTGTTTCAAAAACGTTCGTTCAAGAAACAAAAATGAAGAATAATATACTTTTCCTTCTAATAATTGTAATTAGTAGGCTGCGGATTTTCATGGAAAACAAAAATTATGTTCATTTGTTTCAAAGAGAGAAGAGAACAGCAACGTGCTTTTCCTTCTAATAATTGTAATTAGTAGACTGCGGATTGCTAGGGAAAATAAAAATTATGTTCATTCGTTTGAAGAGAGAAAAGCGAACAACAATGGCTTTTTCCTTGCAATAATTGCGAGTGTTCGTGCAAAATAAAAATTGTCCGCGTCAGTTGCAAGAAATTGAATCCAAATAGCGAACTTTTGCTTTCTCTAGTCGTTTTAATAGATTTTCGAAATAATATTTACTAAATATCTTACTAAAATAATAAAGTTTACTATCTACAGTCAAAATGTTTGCACCATTCGAAGGCGTTGATTAATTCCGAAAATTATGGTGATTCTGAAAAAGTAATTTATAGGTAGCTGACACGAAGGATAAAGCTGTCAGATAAAAATTTCCAATTCCGGACGCCATGAATTTGTTCAACAGCACCGGTCTACGTACGCCGAGTACGTGTGAGTAGAAATCTGTCCGGCCAATGGCAGATCCATTCCACTTGTCCAACCACCAACCCATTCTACTTGATTGACTACTTGTCGGAATATTCTACTTATCTGGCCACGGATTGCGCCGTCGATCTTATCCGATCATCGACCGACATATTCTACATTTGTCCGACTAATGCTCGAATTGTTCCACTCGTCTGACTACTGTGCGACGTATTCTACTTGCCTTAAACGTTAAACGTTCCAAAAGAAATATTGTCGCGATTGCGAGCGAAATTGCGAGCGAAATCTCGCGAACTTTCACGCAGGCTTCTTTGCAAAGCACTTTTAAGATGAAGTTTAAAAAAAAATTCCGCCAAGAGGCACGATGTAGGGCAGGAAAAAGGAGGATGAAAGTGTCCGACACCGTGTACCGAACACTAAATCCTGATGCTACTATTGACTACGTGACTTGGCACATTATGAACGTATTCTCATGCAACAACACGGAAGTGCAGGCTTCAATTAGGCTGTGTGTGTGTGTGCCCAACGAAATCACCGATACAGAACTACTCCGTTGCTTAAATGGTTTTTTATAAACATTTTATGAAATCCACTCGAGCTGTTGAATGTTATTGAACTTACATATGTTCGAAGCATTAGTTTATTTTTTCAAGATTTATGTAACAATTGTTCAGTTAAGCATTCTTAATGTAGAAATGTACGAATGAGATTAATATATCGTTAATAATTTTATCGACTTTTTGTTTCTGGATGACTTTTATTAATCTTTTTCTGCTTGACCTTTTCTTGCTTCTGTTTCTTGAAACGAATGAACGTAATTTTATTTTCCATAAAAATGCCCAGTCTAGTAATTACAATTATTAGAAGGAATAATCATGAATTCTTGACTTTCAGATTCGACGCATCGAGAGCTATCAAAACGAAAGAATAAAAGCACAGGCGGATCAAGTGGTGCAACGTATCCTGTTAGATCATCTACATAACGTAAGTATTTTGGAATCAATTATGACTATTTGAGGAAGCAATTTGCTCCTCTTTGTCGTTATTTCTGTCTGCAAGCTTTCATTTTTTCAGCTTTATTTTAAGCTTTGTTTCAATTTGTTAAGTTTAAGAAACGAACAAAATTACAAATTCTAATGCTGACTATCAATTTTCTTATGTATATTTAAACGTGATCCATCGAATTTTTGCTCTCCACTTAAAAAGGCGGTCGCGAACATGAACATTATAAAGTAAAAGAAAAAGTTGCGAGATCTTGCGACCTTCTACGAGATAATTTCTCTAAATCGAGAATAGTAAAAAGACACAAATTCTGACGCTAATTATTAATTTTTCAAATTCATAATAAAGGTCCCTCGAGAAGTCCCGCCGAATTTTTGATCCCTAGTTAAAAATAATTTGTGACACTTCACGTCGACAGAAAGCGAAATTTCACGACATTTGGACATTCCCGACCACTGCGTGCCGTAGAAAAATATATCAACTGACACTCGCGATGTATAAGCAGCGACAATTGTTTCGGGGGAAATGTTTCGCCGTAACGGAATTCGAAAAACGCAAGGCGGGATGTCGCAGGAAGATGGTTAGACGTCGCTTCCCGTTTCCGCGTCGTTTCCTTCTTTTGCCTTTTTAATATTCCGCCACTCTTATTGTTTTCGTCGCTTTACCAACCCGCTTCGGTTCGCTTCGTCCGCTTCGGCTGGCTGCTTCGAGCGTCGTCCGCGCGGCGGACAACCGAGCAAAGCAGCGAACAAGTCAAACCGAGGCAGGCCGAAGCAAGCCAAAGCAGCCCAAGGCGGAGCAAGCCGGAGCAAGGCAGGGCGACGCGGTGTGAGGTCGTGATGCCCTGTCTACTTGTTAATTTCCAGGCGGACAAAGGGAGAAATTCAGGCGAAAAGAAACGGTAGTTTCACCTAGTGCCGTAGCCGGCAACCTTCCAGAATGCAATCGCGCCGGTCCCACGGTTACATTTAGCTGAAAGGGAGAAAGCCAGGCTGTTTGAGTTAATGAAAGGCCGAAAGGTTGGAGACGCTGACGAGACGCGCGCGCGCTACCTCTTCTCCGCGCGCCGCCAGTTATCCCACGGTGAGCATCCACTTTCGCCTAGACACGTCCCAGCTCCCATCCACCCGTGGCCGCAGGTGCTAATGTGCAAGGGACATCGCACCGCCACACGCCCCTTTGTATAAATCACCGAACACCAGGTCGTTTCGATCAAAATCTGGAACTCTTGAAAAAGGTACGCGCTCAATCCTCACGAGAATGGATTGCTGACGGACACCTGACACACACACATTTATATACTAGTAAATTAAAAATTTATAGTAATTTAAAAATTTATATCCTGGTAAATTATTTTATTATATGAATATTACATTTAAATTAAAAATTTATAGTAAATTAAAAATTTATATCCTAGTAAATTAAAAATTTATAGTAAATTAAAAATTTATATACTAGTAAATTATTTTATTATATGAATATTACATTTAAATTAAAAATTTATAGTAATTTAATTATTGTTGTTTTAAAAATA
The DNA here is from genome assembly GCF_051020955.1 of Megalopta genalis. Classification (NCBI taxonomy): domain Eukaryota; kingdom Metazoa; phylum Arthropoda; class Insecta; order Hymenoptera; family Halictidae; genus Megalopta; species Megalopta genalis. The sequence continues at coordinate 12,830,109 of NC_135023.1, forward strand.
CCTAATAAATTATAATCCTAACGTTTATTTAAAATTAAAAATTTATAGTAATTTAAAAATTTATAGTAAATTAAAAATTTATATCCTAGTAAATTAAAAATTTATAGTAAATTAAAAATTTATATTCTAGTAAATTATTTTATTATATGAATATTACATTTAAATTAAAAATTTATAGTAAATTAAAAATTTATAGTAAATTAAAAATTTATAGTAAATTAAAAATTTATATTCTAGTAAATTAATCATGTTCCCGAATACTATAAAAAGCTCCCTCGAATTATGGAACACTCGCATAGATCATGGAATAATTAATTTTTATAGTTAGAATATTTTATCTCGTGTTCTCTCAAATCAATGAATGCTGACTCGAATGCATCTCTTAAAAATCTCGCAGCGATGAATGGACGAACCTAATATTTTCTATTTATAGATTTACTGCGTACTATTGAATGGCACGTATAACTAAATAATCAAGGGACGTATTTTTGAGAAATAAGACCGAGGTTATGCTATAGAGAATCGAGTGAATGAGTCCAGTAGTGGCTCCCGTGAAATCGTGTGAAAAGGTTGTCCGCGGATTAAATAGCAATTAAATGGTAAAGCCAGGAGGCTTTGGTGTCCAGGAATGAATAAATGAATGCCATTTTTTTCAACGTTGCATTATAAATGGTGTATATTTTATGAAAGCTTTAGATGCTCTAAATTAGTAAATCCTCGAAGCGGGAAACCACGGTGACAGTTGAATACAGAAGCGATTTTGGCGAAATTAACTGCTTTCTAAGGAATATTTAATGCCTTTAGAGCGTTACATTCTTTCTACTATTTTCTGTGGAAATATTAATTACTCTAGTCGTAGTGGTAATTACTGCGAAAGGCCTGCACAAATGCATATATTATGCAAGGGACTGATGTATAATTTTTCGCTGAAAGTTTCGAAATTAAAAATCGTACGATTTCTCTAAAATTTTAGACTTTAGCGTGAAATAATTTCTCAGCAAACAGCGAGATTTTGACGAATATATGCAGAAAATCAGCGATAATAACAGCACCATCTTCATCTGTATGTAGAAACTGATCATCCAATTAACAGTTTTTGCAATTCGACCACTCGAAATGCTTGAAGCAAGCCAAACGAATCTCACTGAATTATTGGTCTGCACAACTTAAAAATTGCTTTCGGCGAAAACACATTGAAATAATTGCAACATTCGCTTTGAAATATTCGCACGACTCGTGTCCCTAGAATATACTGAAATAATTGAAAAGGTGGCGGGGTCCGTGCGAGGAAGTAGGTCGGAAGCGTGAAATGAAATTTTTCCATTCATTAAAACCTGAAGCCTCATTCTGGAAAAAAAATAAATTCTAAAAATTTGTTGGGCACACATGCGTTTGACTAGTTCCCGATTTCATACAGATGGCGCGAACAATAGAATGTTATTCCATAATCAAAAAATATATAAAAATTCCGTTTCGGTTAAAAAACCAATTTCGAAGTTTATTTAGTACAACTACATTTCGTTGAATTCTTGTGAAACGTGTGCGAACTTGATTTTTTGGGGGGGAAATCTGACTAGAGAACTCGACTCCGCGTGTATCAATCAATTTCGCAAATGAAGAAATTTCTCGCCGATTCAACCGCGCACGTTCGAAGGGTAATTAATCAAGCGTACGCGTGCTCAAGAATTATTCAATCGACATTTTTTCATTAATTTATGTTGCGTTTTCGACAGGTCTCTTCATGCAAAGCTACTTAATCTTAATCTCTGTTACGATTCTCGATTCAATTGCTTGGTAATAAATATCTACAATTGTTTCATTCGATTTAATAATCGATTTAATAATCGATAATAATCTGATACTAGATGATGTGCTTACATTTGCTATAAATGCATAAAACCTATGGTCTGTGGATTAGTTTTATAACGAAATTTTATTGTTGCGCAAAAGTGCCGGCTGTCCCATAATTATGTTAACATCCGGAAAGGAGAGATTTCCGACGTCATTTGAAGCAACTTTTTCCTTAGCGAAAATGCAATCCGCGGCTTTGTTTACGAGTTATTAACGAAAAACGTTGACCAATGAGAAGCGAGCTTAGCTGACGCAGGGCGGCCGAGCCAACGAGCGATCGAAGCTCAGTTCCGCTGATTGGCTCGGTCGGCGCCCAGGTTGGCCCAGCGCTGGGCGAGCTCGCCTCTCATTGGTCAGCGTTTATCGTTAATAACTCGTAAACAAAGCCGCGGATTGCATTTTCGCTAAGGAAAAAGTTACTTCGAATGACCTGAGGAATCTTTTCGTATGACTTTTCGGATGTTAACATAATTATAGAACACCCTATATAAAGTTCGAGTTTCCGGTTCAATTGTACAGTCCAAATGTACAATAAAATATACAATACGGTATAAGTGTACTAGAAGTGTAATAGAAGCATGTTACAAATGTAGAAATGCACAATAAAGCTAGTAGTAAATGTAAATGTAACTGTGTAGCGTGCAGCGAAGGTACAAATCTTCGTCACAAGTCCTGCCCGGTATAGAATCCAATCCGCGTTTCGAATATATATTTAACCGTTGCAGCCTCTTAGCCAACCAGCTCCTGAATAAAATACAACCGGCATGGCGTTCAACCTGTTAAGAGTACGCCGGAATTATGGACGAGAGTGTACGTAAATCGAGCTCCCGCGCAACGTATGACACTGCGGTCGAATCGAATGAAATTTTGCCCGGGCAGCGTGCTAGGGATAGGCGTCCCAATAAATTTTATTTCCCACGGATGACCAGATGAGGAATCCGTTGTTTCCCGGCAGCCGATTTGCTGCGGCGATGGAACTATATTGGATGCCGTTCCGTCGCCAACCTCGGCGCAGCTATTGCCTCGGCGACTGTTTTTATGAAATACGTGCAAGGCCGTGCATAGAAACCGCAGCGAGAGCAGGCGGTTTTGATTCTTTGAACGGGACGGCACGGGCGCAATAATTTTATCGGCGAGTTGACTCGCGAAATTCAGATCAATCCGTGCGGTGCCGCCGCTGTCGCCGAATTCGGTCTTCGGAGAGCCTCACGTGGCAGGTAAGTCGACTGTTGATTTACGAGAGAACGTGTTAGGGTTAGTCAAGACGTCGCACGGCAAGCGGAAACGGCTTCAAAAAATGATAGAGTACTGTTTCGCGTTGGAATATGCTGTTTTGCTTGCGCACGTGCAGTTTCAGACGCGGTCCAAATAAGAAATTCAGTGGGAAATGCTGGATACAGTAATTTCTCCCGGAAATGCCAAATTTCGGGTTGCTGTGAATTTCCCTGCGCTAGTACTACGCTTATGTAATTCATTGCTACGCCGATAGAGGTAATAGGATGTTGTTGGTAAGTTAAATATTAAAAGTCAATATAAAATACTAGAAGTAAATATTAAAAGTCAATATAAAATACTAGAAGTAAATATTAAAAGTCAATATAAAATACTAGAGAAGTAAATATTAAAAGTCAATGTCAAAGTCAAATAATAAAATTTCCTTTTCCACGTTGTTTCTTGCACTTTATATTATGTTGTTTTTACCGACTTTCCAAAGTATCAATAATTAATGATTTTAGAGAAATTGTGAAAGTATTGTACAGATATGTTACGTAGTTTAGCCACGAAAAATTGGGAACTATCGTGGGAACTATTAAGGCTGAAAAGCGGGAACGGTCGAGCTGAGAAAGAATACTACTGAATAAACGTTACTGTCAACAATGCGCAAAAATCATCGATTATTCAGCAGACGGTAGTCTCTTGTTCGCAGAAAAGTTTCTTTCGGATGTTCAGTTGCGCAATATCCGGCGAGATAGAAACACGGAACGAGGAACGGGGCGCACCTCGCGCGAAACTAATGTCAGTTAAGTGTGCGTGGCTCCCACTCGCCGTGAAACTTGTAGATTTTGGGAACTTTTGCTGCCCCTATTAGTCTACGCGGCATTAAATTCAATTGTAACGAAACTCGATAGACGTTTAAGACGTTGAAATTGTTTTCTTATTAATTATTCATCGGTGCAGCTGGAAATTAGCTCTGCATAATTTCGGCTTGTCTTCTGCCGCGAGAATTCTTGCGAACTTCGGATGTTTCTGCTTTTGGAATTGTTAATTTGCTACTGCGTTCCAGGGAACCGAAAGATGTGCGTGACTTTCGTAGTAAACGAATGAATCTATTACAGCAATGGTTGTTACATCAATTAATATGTTATCTGTAGAGTGGGCTATCTGTTGGTTTCATTCTAAAATTGACAAAAAGGAAAACCGTTTGATGTTTGTTTTCTTTCTTTTAACTCATTTCATGTAAAAAACATTAAATTAGTATAATTATAGAATTATAGAATTATAGAATTATAGAATTATAGAATTATAGAATTATAGAATATATATAATTATAGAATATATATAATTATATAATTACAGAAAATTGTAACACATTGCATGATATTTAAGAGAATTTATAGCTTCTCTCTGACCACATTTTTATCATATTTTATTTGAAGATACGATGTGTTCAATTCGATAAATACAACAAATATAATTACGTAACGGATTGCGTATATAACGACAAACAATTAGCAATTGACAATGAAAAAGGTCTAATTCATAACTAGGTCGTTAGAGTGATTCATTAGCTTCTGCTTACGCGAGAAAAAGCAACAGATGGCCCACCCTTCACAAAATATAAAAAGATGAACTACAGATTGTGAAGTATAATATTATAGTCCATTGTAATTATTTTCGTACAGTACAGCCATGTTAACGAATCGCACGGAGAAAATTCGAGATATTTCGCAATCACTGTTATTCGAGATGCGTTTTGTTGTTTAGAACGCCAGCGGTTCGCGAAACCTACGGGTTCAGGCAAATTTTTTTTCATTCCGCTTTTTTACGCTCGATACTCGTAAAACCTTCATTCGTTGAACCAATTCCGTTTCCAATACTTTTACAAGTATTCGACTTGCCAGATCCTCGAACATTTTGCAACGAATGCACTCTTTTATCCCCGTTTGCATTCTCTGCATTCGAAATTATTATGTTGGCACGGTTTTTCACCTTTCCTTTTTTTTTCTCTCGAATCGCAATCGATAATGGATCGACGCGTATACATTGTCGTATGAAATTGTTTAACGTCCGAATAAAATGCTCAATTTAACATATTCGATTCGCAAACGCATCGCTTGTCGCGAAAAGTATGTGGAAGCTATGCGTCGAACAGAAGATTAAACATTTTCATGGCGATCGAATGGTCGCCACTTTCGTTCGTCTGGCGCAGTTAAAATCCACCATTCCGAATCTATGCGAACAGATCTTTCGTTCAGAGTCGCGATTCGCGTACGTAGTGTTTCATCAACAGCGACGCTAATACTCGTTGAAAGTACTCGATCGAGCTGCGTTCTGGTATCGTTTCATAGTTTCATGAACTAAAAGAATTTATTCCGTTGCTATAGCGACTATCATTTGCGAGGACGTCGAGTGCGTTTTATACGAAATTGGACGACACGCTTCTTTTCAATATGCACGCTATTCAATAACTATCGTAGTGACGATAAAGACGAATGATGGGAAATAGAAAATGTTAAAGTTAATCCTCAGACAAGTTGTATAGCTTATGGTGTAATGCGATATAGAATGTACGAATAACTGATTCCGAGTTAATTATCGCGAGAATTATTCCACGCGCGATGAAGGATTAAAACTGTTCTGCTCTGAGAAGTCATAGTCGACGAAATTTTCACGCAAACACTGTGACAAGTCGATCACGGTTCAACGCTAAAAACATTGCATTAATTGCAAGATATAGGAGGAACATAGACATTTGAGCCGTTTATTTTGAAAGTGGCATAAGTCACTTTACCGTAATGAAAAGTGGTGATTTTTTAATGTTTATACGAAATCATTTATACTGAGAAAAATATCAGTATCCTGAGATAACAAATACAAGTAAATCTTCTCGAAAGTTAGCATCCATATTTTGAAACGTGTTAAAACGCAAACCCTTAACCCGAGAAAGATAACGTACGTCGCAGAGGCGCCTGCGAAATAAACAACTGACTGCACCGTTTTCATAGAGGTCTAGTGATTTAAGTTTAAAATTACTTAAAATATAAAAAAATATAATATAAATGCATTTTATTTTTACAATAATGCCAAACCTTTAAAATGACTAGATTAACTTAAATAAATATCCATTGTTAGTATAAAATTGACGCCTTAGAAAAGCATGCGCCTCTGAAGCGTATGGTTATCTTTTACGTACGTTGTCATATGGTTATCTTTCTAGGGTTAAATATATCGACTTAAAAACAAAGTGACTTATGCCACTTTCAAAATAAACGGCTCATTTATTTAATTCCTTAATCGCTCGATTGAGTCGAGCCATTCTAAACATCCCGCTACCATAATAGTTCCTGAGCGTCATTTTTGTATTTTTTTCATTTCGACTAGCAACATGTTTGTTGAGTGTTTTGACAAGATCGAGGCAGAAGCACGTCAAACCTTGTATCATAAATTTTAAACATAAATGAAATTATTGCGAAGGCACAGTAGCCAGGGGGACACAGTAATCGACACGCACATCTTGGAAACATCATTATTTCACACCGAAATCCCTAAACAACTGGTAATGGAATTACTAATTACGTTGTCCCGGAGTCGAGCGGAAGACCGTCGCAGCCTTGCCAGCCTGTACATCGAGCCGCATAAACGTGGGCAAAGGTGCGTTTGCATGGGACAGTTGTGCAACATTGTGACAATCCACAGTTGTGTGCAGAGGGGGCCAGTGTGCAGACGAACTGTGTACAAACCGTGCGTGTACGTAAATACAGTCGGGCGCAAAGCTTGCGCGCATGCACAAATGGTTTTTGCAGCACAAAGTATCGGCACGTGGTGAAACGTATGTATGCCCGTTTCGGAAATGGTGCGCGGACCCGTCGGTCGTTCCGGTCGGAGTTTATTTCGAGAGAAAATCGTCGGAGGAAGGTAAACGTGCCCCGCGTATCCGCCGCGAAAAGATCTTCCTTCGCGTTGATCTTTGGACAGAATCTACAGCCGTGTGTACGTAAATATTAGCGATATGTTTGTTGAAGCATAGGGGCGAGCCAGGCCCGAAGTTTCGCAATAAAACTGTGCAGCGACTGAACTGCAATCGGGGACTTGATATCCGTGTCTGGATCCCGTGGAGAAATTGAACGGCGGGACACGCTGAAATTAATTTCTGTGCTACCGTAGACCTCTGCGGTGCGGCTTAGAATTTTCTGCGGGTTGCTTCAGCCTCTGCGTAAACTGTGCAACTTTCATGCAGCAATTTCTCCCGGAAATGCTCGGAGATCGGAATCGAAACAGGCAGGTCTGAGAATACTGAGTCGCGATTCTTCGAGCCTCGCGGCTCGTTTTCATAGGATATATATTATAAATATTATAAATATATTTATACACATAAATATTATATATATTTATAAATATAAATATCATATACATAATATTTATTTAAATAAATATATTATAGACGTATATATATTATATTATATACATTATAGGCGTAGAACTAGCACAGGGAAATTCACAGCAACCCGTAATTTGGCATTTCCGGGAGAAATTGCTGTACTTCGCGCGTCGCACAGCGCGGCCATTCGCGGACGACAATGGAGAAATTGTAGCTCGATTTTTAAATAGTTTTTTCGTAAGATTATCAATCGATAAGTAAACTATAGAAATGTGAACATTAATTCCCGAAAATGTCAATGGGTCATTAGTTTCAATTAAATGTACCACAGAAGCTAATTATTAAAGAATCATTTGTGCAATGTTGATTAATGTAAAATAGTGCTTGTTTATTAAACTGTTCACTAAAATTTTACTTCATTTTACGAAACATAATAAATTATTACAAGTGACTAGTTTAGGAAACAATAGAAAAATAATCCTTAGAAAAAATACCTTTTAGAAAATACCCTTTTGACGAACACTTCTATTAAAATATTTTAGGTTATTCAGTCACAATTGTACAACACAATGAAGACTCATACGTTCGCGTTCTTGTGTCATGAAAAATAATGAAAAACACTCGGAATATTTTATCGATTTATTTCCGAAAAATGTCCTCCTTTGTCCAGGTCAATTTCACGCGACACAAACTGTTTAATTATCCTGCCTGTGACAGGACGCACATATCAGAATGTTGTCCTCATAAAAAGTCGCTTGAATCACTATGATAATACGACGCCGTAAAAAGTTACAGGAACTTCCACTGTCAGCAGACTGAAATTCTAATAGTTATAAGCGTTTACGACTATTCCGACTTTTTAAGGCTAATATAAGAACGCTATATCTGTTCAACGGTTTATGCACAGTAAAGAAAGTCAAAGTGTCTCGAAACATTGTTCTCCATTCGATCTGAACAGAAGGAGTTGAATAAAGCCTGTACTCTTTTATAGCTGTAATTAATTCAAATTATTCGAAAAGCATTCTAAAATTCTCCAACTTTTGCTGTTTAATATTCGATTTGTCGGTTCTTCTATTAATTCCATAGAGTTCGCAGTTCTGATCGGAATATTTCTTGATTACCCACGATATTCAGTCTTACCAATTCCAAACAAATGCAATTGTGTTCGTACGACAGGAAACTGTTATAGAGAGACCTTCGAGGGAAAGGCTATTGTATCTCCGAAACCGCCACCAATATCACCCCTATATTTGACTTTACAACCGGACAGAGTAGTTTAGTTGTCCTGACCGAGGAATTCGGAATTTGTTTAGAAGGATCGCCCGGAAAGTGAACAGAGTACAACTAAACTTGAATTGACCTGTGTTTGACGTGTTTTTCGCGAGACGCACGAGTCGAATAGGGTAGCGAAGTCGATAACTATCGGATGACAAATCGCTGTGCCTTTAATTTGTTTTCGAACGTAATTAATCTTATATTTACCAAACGAGATATATTAAATTTTGTTGTTAAAAAATTGTCAAGATAACAACTTCAAAGAAATATTGAATTACCTTTATATTTATATTTCATTTTAAGAAATGAATCATTAATTGAGATTAAATGAGAAAAGCTGATGTATGCTATTTATATGATTGATATAGTTAATTTATAGTTATTATAGTAATATATAGTAATATATATGTTATTTATATAACAGAAAAACTGACATATGTTATTTATATGATTGATGTAGTTAATCAATAGTTAGTAATATATATTACTATATGTATATTACTAATATATATTAATATATAGTAATATATATTACTATATATTACTAACTATTGATTAACTACATCAATCATATAAATAACATATATCAGTTTTTCTCATTTAATCTCGATTAATGATTTATTTCTTAAAATTAAAGGTAAATTATATTTCATAAATATAAAGATAATTCTATATTTCGTTGAAGTTGTTCTTTCATCTTGGAAATTTTTTAACAATAAAATTTAATATGTCTCGTTCAATAAATATAAAATTATGACTAACTATATTAACTGTATTATTAACTAACTAACTATATTAACTATATCATTAACTAACTAATTATATTAACCATTATATTATATTAAGGAACTATATTAACTATATATAAATTGATATAATTAATTATGCCGGAAATCAAACCAAAGGCAATTGGTAACGCCACAGTAACCGACTTCACTACCCTGAGCGAATGAACGCGGTGCGCGCTCATGCAAACACGCGAGAGACAGACTTGACCTACGTGCGTAATAATTGAGCAGAAGCTGCGTGGACCGAAAAGACGGCTGTAAACACGATCCTTCGAAGCTCGTTTGCTGGTTAGCACACCAAATATAAACAAAATCGAGCCTGGAAGTGACGTGCGACGTGAAAGGAATCGCGTCCGCTCGAAAATGTGCGGTGAAATTGCCCCGGCAACATTCTTCCTCCCCTCTTTCCTTTTCATTCTTTTTTTGACTCGATTAATTTCTCGCCAGCACGTAGTAATTAACGTTTTCCGCAACGCTGGCGAAACCGCGGAAAAACTTCGTTCCCTGTTAAAATTCGAAAGAATAGAAAACTCTGGTTTAGTCGGAATTAGGGTAAATGGGTTCCGGTGGAATGAACTTCACGCTGCTGCGGTTCGTCATTGATTTTTTTCGTCGGTAATAGCGTTGCGCCCCTTCGAAAATCATTCTTAGTTTCATTTCGTATTTCTGGAGTGCATTCGTCGTCGATCTTTTAATCAGAGAGTTACGTTCCTTCGAAAGTCACTATTTATCGCCATTTTTTCAAACCTGTTACCGAATTACCTTACCGTTAATTATTATTAATACCTATTGTCGCTCATGCCAATATAAATTTTAATTATATAATATAATATGTCTCAATAGAATATATACATCTTTATGTCTTTATTAGCGACCATGTGGTCGCTAATAACCTTGCAGTTAATGCGACCACGGTAAAATAAATAAACTTACAATAATAATAATAATAATAATAATAATAATAATAATAATAATAATAATAATAATAATAATAAATTAGGTGGAACAGAGGTAGTAGAGAAAAAGGAGCAAGAAAAATAATTCATCAAAAGAGTAAGAAAAAAAGAACACCAAAAGAAGAAATGTACTCAAATTATTAGAGACGTGTGCGGTATAGTAAATTCGTTATATTTTTTATAACTGTTAATTCGGTTTCATCATTTTCATTCGTATCCGGCTAATTACCTTTAATTGCTTTTTCGATATCTGTGGTAGAAATTATTGTATACGACCAAGGGCTTATTAATCGCAGGTAATTAAGAACGCCAATAAGAACGCGAACGTATGAAGCATAAACCCTATAAACCCCCGCATAATCGCCACGTTAATTTCATCGTCGAAACCAGAAAACCAAATACATTTTCCACTATTTTCAACGGTTTATACCGGCAAGCATGCTAATAACAGCATGCTTTTAATAGCATGCATGCTATTAGAAAAAAAAGGAACAAGATGCGAAAAACGCTGACATATATATAATACAACGAAATTATTTTTTAGTTGAGAAGATTCTTTAGTTTCCATCTCGTCACTGAACGACGAGGTTTTTATACCGGCAAGCATGCTAATAATAGCATGCTTTTAATAGCATGCATGCTATTAGAAAAAAAATGGAACAAGATGCGAAAAACGCTGACATATATATAATACAACGAAATTATTTTTTAGTTGAGAAGATTCTTTAGTTTCCATCTCGTCACTGAACGACGAGGTTTTTATACCGGCAAGCATGCTAATAATAGCATGCTTTTAATAGCATGCATGCTATTAGAAAAAAAAGGAACAAGATGCGAAAAACGCTTACATATATATAATACAACGAAATTATTTTTTAGTTGAGAAGATTCTTCAGTTTCCATCTCGTCACTGAACGACGAGGTTTTTATACCGGCAAGCATGCTAATAATAGCATGCTTTTAATAGCATGCATGCTATTAGAAAAAAAAGGAACAAGATGCGAAAAACGCTGACATATATATAATACAACGAAATTATTTTTTAGTTGAGAAGATTCTTTAGTTTCCATCTCATCACTGAACGACGAGGTCTTTATCCGTAAAAATGTCTTCTGTATCGAATCGCCTTCAAGATAAACGACGGAATAAGTTTTCCACTCCCACCTGCAAGGGCTGATTTCGTCCCTCCGAGATATACGGCTGCAGATAAAAAGAAGGTTGGGTCAAATGTTTTCATACAGGAACTACTTCTTTGTAAAGTTCCGTCGAAATGGGTGTGTTACCCGATGATCCTTGCGAACAGTTTCTCTTGTATCACGGAGAGGAGAATTTTTGATAAAATCCGCAGACCGCTTTTAACCGTCCACCCTACTGCAACATTGTTCTGCATTTTACAACAAATGCATTGCAATGCATTTCGACTAATTAAACTAATTAGATCATCGTAACGGAGAGGATGAAACCGTGTTCATCGCATTTACGCGAGAACAATGCGCGGAACGTGGAACATACTTTGCTAGAATGTCTCAGATTGCTGCTGGAAAAGAACCGGTTGAAGCTCGACGATGACTTTAAAACGAATCTATATAGTCGCAAGGATGTTGAAAATGTACCAGAGTTCTTCGAAGTTACAGCTTTCCCCTAGAAATTGTGATATAGTGATTGGACTGCGGATTTTATGCATTTATTGCACAAATTAGTAGGTGAAACGCAAAACGGTGATTCTGATAGAAAAATGTAGTAATTTCATTGTATTGATTAGAACTCGTTAAAATTATTCAAGACGGAACAGATGTCTATGCAGTTTCCGTTTCTTATAAATAATGTGTGCAGTGTTTATTTTGCACGAAGATCCACAGTCTAATGACTATAAATTGTAATATGGTGGTAAATTGTAATATGAAGATAAATTTTAATATGATGATATAAATTGTGATGACGATAAATTCTAATATGATGATATATTGTAATATGATAAATTCTAATATGATGATATATTGTAATATGATAAATTCTAATATGATGATATATTGTAATAGGATAAATTCTAATATGATGATATGTTGTAATATGAAGGTAAATTTTAATATGATAAATTCTAATATAAAGATAAATTCTAATGATGATGGATTTTGATATGATGATAAATTGTAATATGAAGATAGATTTTAATATGATGATATAAATTGCGACATGATGATAAATTCTGATATGATGATATATTGTAATATGATAAATTCTAATATGATATTTTATTGTAATAGGATAAATTCTAATCTGATGATATATTGTAATATGAAGGTAAATTTTAATATGATAAATTCTAATGTAATAATAGATATTAATATGATGATAAATTTTAATATGATAATATAAATTCTAATATGATAATTAATTCTAATGTGATGATAAATTGTAATCTGAAGATAAATTTTAATACGACAAATTCTAATATAATGATAAATTCTAATATGAAAATAAATTTTAATACGATGATAAAAATTAAAATAAATTGGTGACAAGTTGTAATATGCTCGTAACAAGATGTAGAATGAAGTGTGCGTAGGTGATTAACACAAAGTAGCGCATTATAGTTGACGGTGGCTAATGACTTCATTAATGCGCACTCTTATTAAATCCTAGTATTAAAATAAAGAAAAACCAGACGCAAGAAGTAAGTACCACAATGCGGCAGGATGAAGTATTGTCCAGAAGAAAGAAGGGAGAAACTGCAGAAGTAGTTACGCATCCTCATCGGCGAGTAGCGAGCGAATAATCTGTTCGCCGATGAAACAATTTCCCCTCTCGAGTCCTTCATAACTTAATTCACTGGCAATTTAAACCTGCTTCTTTCTTCCAATAAGAACCGGCGTTACAATGGTACCCGACGCGACGGTAGGAAATACGTTGTAACGACGACGTGGAACCTATTCAATCCCGATAACGGATTATTGTGCATCTCGCGGCCCAATATCGGGATAGACAGGGGCGATTATACATTGTGTAAAATAGGTGCCCGGAACTTCTCATCCTAAAGTCCCGCGGCGCATGCATCGGATACAATAATTTGCATGTACAGGGTGTAAACAGAATAAATGCCACGACTAGATCGATTCCACACCCTCGATTTAGTGGAAGACGATGCAAGCAAGGCGCCGTAAAATTGACCTTGACTAGTTTTTTCATAGTTAGAACGTTGAAAATATTAACTTATTAATTTACCGCTTTTTACTCGTCTCAAAGACCAAAGTTAAGATGATTCAACAGATCGTTGTTAACAAATTTGGTCCTTCGGATTAAGAATTAAAATTGAAGAAAAGAAGCAGCTTAAATTAAGCAAAAAGGCTTAAGTTGAATTAAGCCTTGGGAAAGGCTTAAATTCAATCGAGCTTAGAAAAGGCTGCAATTAAAAAATAAGAGAACACTGAGTCATTGAGACACTGTAATTAACTTCTCATCTTTGTCAGGGCACAGTAGCTCGCTCGGGAAATTATTCTGTACGTTTTGTTAAATATTTCTTGTTGCTTAGATATTTCACTTATAAAAAAATATCAATTGTGTAACTTTAATCTTTTAAGAATATAGGTAAAAAAGAATGATATTTAATATATCGAAACCTCCGGACGTCGCTTCAACGGGCACAGTAATCGATGAACTTGCCCAATTCTGACAAAATCAATTTGATCGAATAAATAAGTAATTCGCGGTTATTTATTTACAAACCTTATCTTTTTTCCCCATATGTATTTGTTCGGTCGGAGAGATCGTCGAACACTCGTGGATCCTTTCAACATTTGACGGATCGCCAACGCCTCGGACTGGCGGTCGGATAGACATCCGCGAGACAATGCGGAGAGTATCTCTCCTGCACCAAAGATAATTACATCCCTCTCCGCTATATTATTGTCCCCGCGGACCATTGTTAGCCGGCTGCCGGCGATACAATGGTTTCCTCATGGTATCTACCGAGCCTATTGTCTCGTAATTTATATTGTGATTTTATGAGTTTTGAACGGAGTGTAACGACGACGGTTACGGCTCGCGGAATCGGGCCGTAAACAGCCGGCATCTCGATAACGGCGGCGAAACGTAAATCATCGGACCGCCTAATATCTGCTGCTTGACGCGACTCAGCCAGGTTGCATGCGGGAGCATTTTATTACATTGCTGCCGCCACCGCCGCCGCCGCCGCCGCGCGTCAATGTTATACAGAATCGAAAGATTTATGGCGAAATCGCGACTTGAAATATACCCTGGCGAACGTTGTTATACAGCGCGATACTGCGATTTGAGTAACGCACTGTCAACTGGCACTGAATTCACCGAGTCACGGTGCTCGACACCGTGCAGACCGGTTCTGCTAATTCTGGAGAGAAGGTGCGCCCGAACTACGCGTGCGTCGCTCTCCATCACGGTCGAACATTTATTTACAACACAAATGTCTGCAATAATGTAGAAATATCTACAAATGTTTGTACAACGTTGCTGTTCGTGTATCATCGTAATTGTTTGTTACATTTTGTTGCATTTCTCAAAATAACCATTGTGAACGTTAATGCATCATTTCAAACATATATATATATATATATACATACAATGGTATATAAACAATTACGATGATATACGAACAATTTCAACGATGCATAAACGTTTGCAATGATACGTCGGTATTTGGAAAGATGCATAAATATTTCCAACGATGTGTAAATGTTAGGAACGACGCAATAAATATTTACAGGGCTGTGTAAACATTTACAGTCTCTCTCTGTGTATTTACAATGATGAAGAAATATTGACAATCGTACGCAGTAATTCACACAATGCGATGGTTGAATCTTTGATGTGTACATCCTCGAATGTTGGAAGCTTGGGATCACACACACACACACACACACACAATGAAATCATTAAATCGAGATAAATACATTCTTAGTGAGTCGTGATTAGATAAGTGACTTCTATGAATCTTTTCCTTTTTCTGAAAAGATTAATGTACCTTCTTTTAACGAAGAATTTACTTTAAAAGCATTTACGTCAATTTATTGAAACCATCGGAAGAAGATGTATATTTTCGTTTAATTTCTGTTTCCTGGAATCGATTCAGATCATTTTTATTTTTCATAAATGATCCTTAGTAAGTCCGAGATCATGGCAATGTTCATACTTCAGCTTCGCTTTTGATCGCTTTCCCACCATTCCTGGGCGAAGTGGTAAAGAAACCTTTGTTCCTTGACCCTTTGCCATACTTCGACGTGTCTGACACGTGATGGAGATTTCTAGGAAGAACCTGTTAAGTATGAATATTATTCCGTTCTTCGAAGTCGAAACGCAGGCATATATAATGCCTGAAAAATTTTGAAAAATTATTACGATCGGAAACCATTTGCAACTATGAAGAAAATGATAGGGCAAAGGGTTAAAAAAACGCTTCGGAAGATCCTGCGAAGATTTTTCATTTACAGACGAGTATTTTTAGCGTGTTCGTCAACTTTCAAATCGAGGCCAACAATTTCATTGTCCACATACGGATAAAAGCGTTAAAGAATAATTCAGTAGGAGAAGTATTTAAGCGACGGAAAATTCGAAACGCATCGGACATTGTAGAAATAAATATCGAAACCCATTTGGCCCGATGGTACTCAATGCTACGGCTTCAACCATGCGTCCCGAATTCATCCGCAGTTTCCCCGGAAAACTGGAGACCGCGACGAACCCTGTTATTCGAGGCTCAGCTCGCCGAAAAATCGCATCACTTACAGGACGACCGAACAGTTTTCGCCCGCAACTTCCGATATATCGGCGGCGGAGAACGGAATGGTTAAACTAAATGATACGAGAGGTGGCCCACGCGTTCGCGCGAGGACACGGACAGGGAGAGAGCAAAGCAGACCTGTTCGGCGCGTGTTGTCGCGCGATGGATTTACGTGTTTCGCCGAAATATGCCGTTGCAGCGCGCATAAAATTTGCCGGGGCTTTGGCTACGGCTGAATTGTTTGAATTTTTGATCCGTGAAATTAAATCTCTCGACAGTTTTACCCGACCCCGATGACGCCACGCGATTCCCATGCCGAAGATCGCCGAGTTCCAAAGCGAACGCAATGCGCGGGGGGTGACAGATTAACCCTTTCCACTTGAGTGGCGGCTGTGACGTGCCATCGAAAATTGTTATGTCACGTTGCAAAAGCATTTTTACATTGCCAGAGTTATTTCTATTTTAGAAACTGTACGTGTATTGATGTTTTTCAAAAATAAGGTTAGGTTCTTCGTGACATCATTTGAGTTCATTATGTCACTGGTATTAGTCTTAACTTTGTATTTGTCTCTGTTATACTGGAGGTCGTTGCATTCGAAATTTATGTGATTTATACCGAGGTTTTTTTATTACAGTTCGATCATTTTGGCGTATTTCGTTTATTTTTTAATGAAACAGTTTGAATTAAATATTAACCCTTTCATAGCCACTGGGCCTATGTCACCAGGCCCAAATATTTACACAGTTGAAACGTGCTGCCATCTGTATATAGGTCCCACCACCCCTAATTTTGAGGGGTGAAAAATTAAAAATAACAGGAAGCGAATAACAGCTGTAATTACCGAAGGTAAAATTATGCTAAGTGTATAGCATATATATATATTTATTATTATTATAAATTTAAAAAAAAATTTATTATTATTATTATAAATATATATATTTCGAAAATTCATATTGTGCCCATGAAAGGGTTAAATTTGGGGAAATGATTAAACTTGAATATCTTGGAAAGGAATAAAAATGGGAAAAATATGAACATCTTTTTGACACTCTGTAAGATATGGGAAACACATTTATGCTGTTAGAGTAAATTCTCCCTAATTGACCGTCAGCTTGGAAACGAAAATTGTCCATTTTTGTGTACAAGCTGAGGGCCAATTAGGGAGAATTTTCTGTACATGTGTAATTCGACAGTCGCATTTCGGTCAGCGTTTTGGGAAAACGGTGACTCGCTGTCGTCCGAAAAAATGCCGGCACAGTTTCTTGCCGGTGTGCAGGGCTGTAATGCATAGATTGCAGGTGGAACCGACCAGTAAAAACGGCAAATTGGAAGATTTTTTGGTTATAACCGTTCCAGTGAGTTGACGCGACTATAAAGAGCAGTGGACGCAATTCTACGGTCGTTCGGTTCGCTGACTGCACGCTCATTCGTTGTTCTCCAACTCTCTCTCTAGGCGGCCTTCTATTGGCAACGCTGGAGCAAGGTCAGCGGCAATTATTCTTAGCTGTAAGTCGTTGGAACTAGAGCCTCTAACTTACAGCTGAGGTACTCGAAGATTGCAATCCTATAATGTAGCTGCTGATCATATAGATGGCCATTGAAAAAAAGAATATTACAGAATCTTTAGTCGTTTATCTTTGTTATTATTCTTTATATAGTTTTGGGTATTATTATGCACACTATTGCAATCTATTGCAATCTGTAGTGTCATTCAGCACCAGTTTCAGTATCATTTCAGTACCAATCATTCAATACGTAGGTAGTTTTAGTTTATCAATTAGTGTAAATTGTTTATTTAAATTGCAGCATTATCCAAGATAATTGTAAAGATATACGAATTAGCTGAAAATATCATTTCTCTTTTAACAATCGTATTGAGTTGAAGATAGTGTAAAAATATCCTTAAATTCTTCTCATTTTTGTTTAGTTTTCTATTTGATCAGATTTGTATTTTATCATAAACGCATCATAAAATTTACCATAAATTAATCAGTCTACTTACAAGTTTCTATCCGATTAATTGTACTTCCTTCTCAAATTATAATTTGATAATGCTTTAATTGTTTAATATGAAAAATATTTGGCGGTGCTTTAGAATCATCACTCGACTAAAAAGGATTAATTTCACAGTTTCAAACTTAATCTCGATACATCATAAATGCAGGAACAATCACTGCGCAACCAGTGATAATACAGTAATTAATTCCACGATTAGAGATTTTTCTCTGGCCTCTCACGACTGAAAATTGTCCAACTTGACTCAACGTCAATATAATAACATGAATTCGCGGTTGCGTCGAAATGCTCGAACCCTCGAACCAGCTCTCTAAAACACCGAAAGAAAATAACCACAAGAATGCGATTATATTCGCAACATTAAGTCGCGCTAAAAGTCGGATATATGAGCCAAATGAAAGGCGACATGAAATATCGCGGGCAATAGAAATTCAGGTATTAAGCATCGTCGTCCCGCGCGGGCTCGAATGTCCCGCATTTTATGGTCCCGGGACTGCGATGGACAGGACGAAATTAAATTTGCACAAAGAAACGCAGCCGTTCTCGAAGTCCCCGCGAGCACCGCGTCCTCGCATCTTCGGGTATCTTTCTACGTTCCGTTCGCGGAACCACGTGCCGCGGTTATTTAATTAACTCGGCCGAAGGGGCCGGTGTGTATAGTTCGTTGTTCGGCGCCGTCCACTGGTCCATTTGCCGACAGAAAATCACATGTCTGGATACAATGACCCTTTGTCTCATCAGCCGATGGACAACGATAAAGGATCGCTTGTGCTTTCGTGAAATCAAATAGCAGGTCCGGGGCTCACCGTTGAAAGCGAACCAATCCAATCTGCTGGCAGTCTGGCGGAGGTTTATGGACAGAATACGCAACGCTTTGAATCTTACTGCAAAGTTAAAGGTACTTGACCGTCCACAAAGGCGTCGCGAGCTATGGACGAAACGAGAACAAGAGTAACTTCTCTCATCCTTTCTTCGGGGTTCTTTTAATAACGCTTCGTTGACTGAGCACATTGTACCGGGTCATTTCGAACTTTGTTTAAGAAACTCGAGGAGGTAGCGAGGCAAATAGCGAATTTTCGTGGAAACGACAAATTAGCAAGTTATAAAAGCGAGACACTGTTCGCTTGCTTATTAGTTGTTGCCCTCGGAACAACATTTAAGGGGACAGAATAAAGCCTCCTCCAACAGTCCTCTCCTATTTCGAAGAGATTACCGTCCGGATGACTGAAAATAGCCATTTTCTTGACATGCCGGACGACTAAAAATAGTCAAAACTGAATGAAAAAATGAATAAATAAATGAAATAAACTTTAGTTCTTTTTTCTTTGTAAGACTGAATTTGTCGCGACCTTTCGTCGTTTCGGTTACAGCGTGTGAATAGCGTAAATTGAAAAGTTCATTCGCTCGGTCCCTACGAGAGTCTTCGTAATTTCGTTAAATTAAGGAACGTGAAGTTGATCGTATCGACCGACGCAGTGTGTTCAGCGTTAAAACACAATCTCGAGTTGTCGCGTAACTTTCAATTCGTGGACACAACGTTTTTAGATCCAAGTTTCGCTAGAATTTCTCTGAAGGAAGAATATAGTTTAAATAATACAGAACTTTCTTGAAACTTCGAAAATAAATTACATCAAATTACAGTCAGAAAAGATATATAGAATGGAATACTTCACGTCCTCTTGGTCATAAAGTTTTTTGCCTAATTTTTACTTAAAACAAAAATTCGCATGCACCGTTGTAACTGCAGCTGCATAAAATGGCTCAAAAATTCCGAGAATTTGGTGATACCTGTTTCATGTTGATACTTTTGTGAACAAAAAAGCCCTTCTTCTATGCTGCTCCATGTTATTTGATATTAATTATCGTAATAAGCGCAGCAAAGTATAGCAGCGATGTATTAATTATATTTAAAAAATTCTAAATATAATGTAATATAATATAATAATATAATAATATAATAATATAATAATATAATATAATATAATAATATAATAATATAATATAATATAATAATATAATAATGTAATATAATATAATAATATAATATAAATACTCACAAATTAATATTTTTATGAAGCGAACGCGGCATTCCTTCGTACAAACAACAAAATGGTTGAAAGATAATTGAGAAACCAGAGACAGGTCTAACAGGGCAACCAATATCTAACGAGAAAATGAAGGAATTCTTGACGAGGCATCATAAAAGGCTTCATCAGCGGGGCGCACGTTGTTCGAACTTTACGAGATGTATCAAAGATTCTCGGGCAGTGTTATCTCCGGATGAAGTTAAACGTCAATTAGGCGTCGACCATGCTCGGAACGTTTTGCTTGATATTCAATGCACGTTCGATTCTCTCTTCCGCGTCCGAATGTTTCCACGTATGAAACGGAGGGGATTGTTTGCTATAGACAAATGAAACTTTCGCGAAGAAACGTACAATTTGAATATTTGCCTTCGTTTCGTTTGCTCGAGCATGCTACTTCTGAAATATAGCTTCGCGTTCCACTTCGATCATCGTGTTGTCTTTCCGTTTTCTAGGCTACCCGGAGCCAGAATTTCGAACAGGAATTCGCACGGTAATAATTGCGAGCAGATCTTTTCTTCGCGGTTAGAATAACGAAACCGCGGATTTTTTCGCAAAATAAAGATTGTCTGCTACAATTGGAAACTCCAATTTGTAAATTGGTTAAATTTTGTTTTTAAAGTTTTTAATTTTATAGCGATGCATAAAATTCGCAGTCTAATCAACTCTTCGCGCTATATTTTTCATACGCTCGTTCGAATTATTTTTTTTTTCATTTGAATCATTTTTATTTTATAAATTATTATATTATTTACAACTAAATAGATAGTGCTATATATAGTGCTATCTATGCAAATAGATAGCTAAAAACATTAGCAGGATCTGATAATGCCAAACGAATTCGAACTTATTCGAACTATTAAATGGATAATTAAATCTCCATTTAACGTTTAATAGTGAAATCAAATTTCTGTTTAATTTCAGTCTCTGCAAGTTATACCAAGGAAATTTTGCATTATATTGAAGTCCGCATTCTAGTGATTACACATGTGTTCCTGCACAGCTGCGAGATTATGTGCATCCCTGTCCGACATACTGAATATGGAGAGATTCCTCATCACACGGAACCCACACTCTAATCTTTATGAGAGAGTTTCTTCTTAATTGTTTTATGGCTTTCCAGCTTTATTCTTACAATTTTTATTTCCGCGTTTCATTATTTGAACTACCAACACAAAGCAAATAATCTGCTTCGCAAATAAAAATTTTTTCGTCATTTATTCGCAGTCACGTTGCAGAATTGCACGGCGACAATTACGCTAACTATTAAGTGGCTTTCAAATTTCCATCCTCGCAACTAAAATTAAAAACAAAAGATTCGTAGCTTTAGAAATACGGTGGAATGATTTTAAATTAGTTGCAAGTGCAGATTTTAACCATTCGTTAAAAAAATAGAGGGACAATAGAAAATTTCTACATTAATCAATTACTATACAGAAGAATTTCTATTCAGCTTCTTTATGTTTTACTTGGAAACTTTCTGCTACATAGTAATAAATGATTCACCGTTCAGATTAAAAGTATAATATTAAATTTTTATAAAAATCAATTATAATTCAATAAATTTATGATATTTATTTAGATTACTATTAGGGGTGATAATTCATGAATAAAAGTATAATATTAAATTTTTATAAAAATTAATTATAAAAAATAAATCCTTATTAAAAATATATAGTATACGTACAAATGTAAAATACATAAGTATACACATATTTTTCGTCACGGTATAAAATCGATATATAATATAGAAATTTCAAAAAATCTGCAGTTTATGAATATTATGGTAACTGTTTTGCGCGCGCGAATGAATCGTAATTCGAAGTCGAAATGAAATCATCTGGGTAACGTAATATCGACTGCAACGAGTGTTCGATAGGGTCACTGGAAAACTGCTTACACCATGGGGAGCATGTAACAAACGGCGAAAATCGAGTCACTGCCGGTAGAAAGCCCAACAAATGTTGCGCGATTTTATGACCGACCGCAGCGTGCTTCAGTATGCCGGCCACGCAGCCAGCGAAGCTAGCATTTTTATTAACTTTCCGAATGGCAACAAAACAGAACTCCGCTTTCGTTCCAAACATGCATGCCTGTGCCCCGTCTTCAGAAATTGTATTAGACGTGAAATTTTTCACATGATCGACGGAGCCCGAGGCAGCGCGGAATTCCGAACGGAAATTTACAACGAAATTTCCAATCGTCTCGTTTCGTACACCGCATGATCGCGAACAATAACGCAACAGCGGGTTAACCTGCGCGATATATTACCCTTTAGAACATTTTTCAGATTGAATTTGATTAGCTTCAATCAACGAAACTTTATTATCGTGAAACAGTAAAATCATTTAACACGATTCTGTGGCAATTTTAAAAACGTCTATAGTTTCCTAATAAAAAAAATAATAAAAAGTATATATATTTATATTCTTATATATATACTATTCTATTCTTATATATATTCTATTTATATACTTTACTTATTAGTAAAGTAAATATAAATGTATTTCTACTTAACAACAGCTCCAGAAATGTAATTTTACAAATTATGTTAAAAAATGTACAAATGTGAAAACACATGGAATTATGAAAAAAGTTGGGCAGATAAAGAGAGACTATATTTGGACATTTGTTATTATGCTGAGGATTTTATGCACTTATGCTAAAATTTTCACGTTCTCAATTATTGAAATTATTAAGCCAAGATATATAATTTCACTTACCTTCCGTCTTTTACAATTGATTAAGACAATATTTATTCTGCTTAAATACCCGCAGTTTATTTTATTACAATAAACATTAAAGACGCGGCATTGACATAAGTGAATGAAATACAACAGGTTGTTTGTTTTTATAATATAACATAATGTAACTGTCTTTACAGTACAATGTAATAATTCTTTTATTTTATTTTTTCTCCTGTACGAATGGAATTAGTTTCGAGCGAGTTTCAGTTACTTACAAAAATAGCCGTAAACAATATAATGAAAAAATAAATTGTGAACGATTATACGTTGAAATTAACCAATAATCGTGCGATAAGCGATTCCTTAAATCAGAAAATCGTGTAAGAAGCAGATGAACGATAACGTCGTAAAACACGTCGATGAACACATCGTTTTCGAAAGAAAAAAACACTTTCACCCGAGTCGCAACAATGTTTCAGAAGCAGCAACTGGTAAATAGTTTTATTCGTTCGGATTGTAACGAATCACGTCGCGGAACATCCGTCCAACATTCTCCCTCTGACAGCATATTGATTCTTCGCCAAGAATTTCCGTAATGAGGGAGCAGAAAATCGACGGTGAAATGTTTCTGAAAGTAATACGGTTTGCGGCGCATTCGCGAGGAAAATCCTGTCGATTCCCCGTCCGAGAAATACTTTTGACGTGAAGCTGCTGGTACGAAGTCGCGGCAATTCTTTGAATCGTAAATCACTCTCAGTTTGACAGTACTTTTCCATGCCGCGAGATCCATAACGCTCCCGTGGCCACGAGCGCGCGTCACGAATCGGAGCCGGCTCCTAACGGATGTAACGTGCCATCTTTAACAGACCTTATCTACAAAATGAGCTCCGAACTTCCGAGGAATCTCTTTTTAAAACGTTCCATTGTTTCCTTTGTCGATCGTACCATCCGCTTTCCCCATTGGCGCGGCCGGCTCTGCGCGCTGCTCGACGGCGCGAAATTCTTTGGCAGCTGATACACCGAGAGAAGACAAATTAACACTCTCTCCCCCTCTTACATCGTTCGGATGTGTCGGATCTCGGCGAAAAAAAATCGTCACGTGTCGATAATTTGAATTCCCCCGTCTATTTGGACGGCGATTTGATTAATTAATGCGCGTCCGCGTCGCTTCGAGCATCAAAATTCTGGAATATTTCCCCGATCAACGGGTTCCGCGTAATTAGATGGAAACTTCCGAGGTTCGTTAAAAATGTAATTTTAATTATAGAGGCGAAATTTACTTACGATGCACGGAGTCGTTTCATTTGATCTTTCCGCGGACACTAATTTACGCGAATCGAATTAGAAGCATCAAACGAAGGAGACTTTTATTCGATCATTCGCTTATGTTTTTCTTTGTGGAAGTTGCTTTCGATTATGGCTTCCAGCGTAAATCCTATTTTACACGTGAATTTGCATCGATCTGTATTAGAAACTTTAGGATATTTAATAGAAATTTTATTTGCATAAAAATCTAATATCAAAGATAATTTTACTCGCATGTTTTTATTATGCTATTTCTGTTGTAAATCATTGCAGTTTTGTATTATTTTATTTTTTCCCTACGGTAATTTGACACTTCTTTTTTGGTTCATGAAATAAAAAAAGAAAGAATTGTTATTATTAAACGATGCAAAGAATTTTATACAGAAAGATATAAAAATAACGTTCTTATTTATTTGTAGGAAAGGAATTTGCAGATTTTATTGTCCATCTTTTAATTTCATTGACTTTTTTTTTCATTTGACGTCGCGATCGTGATTTGTAATGGGAGAGAAGAGTGTATATCATTATGTGCGGAATGAAATCTCAAACGAACCGGAAAGAGAAGTTCCAGAAATGAAATCAAAGTTTTCCAAGTGTCGGGCGTTTGAAAAATGAAGAAACGATCCGAAGTTCCGCGGAATTGCTAAAATCTCTCTGCGGACACGCTATAACATGAACGTGTGATTGGTCCATTAAAAACTTTAAGGTATCCAATTTCTAATTAAAACTTCTAGCTGCCGAGCCACGTGTGGATCCAACGGTCGGTGTACGTACGGAAAATATATTCTTCCAGCAGGTCAAGAGTAATGTGCGTGAGCAAATTTTTGTGGCTCGGACGTAAATTTTTAATTAACCATATAATAATAGCTGAAAGTTCGATTCGCAATGTCGTTGTTTTAAATTCGCTGTTTTTCACTGGACAACTGTCTAAATGTTATCTGATTTTAATTAAAAATCCGTGAAACATAGTGTTCGACACAATTAGGATTAAAAACGATTTGATTCGATTTTATTCAATTTTATAATCCCTATTTCGAAATTTCAAATAGTGTTAACATCCTAAAATTAGATTAAACATAAAAGTAAGATATTAGCAACGCCATGCTCCACGCGTGCCAATATTTTCAGAGATGATTGAAAAAATCAGATTCATTATGGGCAACGTGAATATATGAAAAATTTACCCCACATTCCATTTATAAAATCAAAGTTACCCTCTGTTTTTCACGCTTAGGATGACATTGTACTTTTTTCGTCCACGCATATTATGAACGGTCCCTTTATACGACGGGGTTCAAAAAATCTATATAATATTCTCTCGATCCAATTAATCGGTTCGGAAATATCAACCCGTTTCATTCGTGACAACTAGTCCGCGTGTCTTCGTGAAAATTCTCGTTTACAGCATTTTACAGAAATTAGGATTAAAGCAAAATTTCTTTGGTCGAGTGAAACATTTTTTTTATACTCGCTATGAAAATAAAATAAAACTGCTATGAGACTTTGTTAATTTATGCATTTCTTGCATTTGAAAAATATCTACGAAGATCCGCAATCCAATGATAAAACTTTGTGTACATCTTCACGAAAAATCATTTCAGTAGCATCAATTATCTCTACACCATCTTTCCATCAATTCACAAAATTATTGTTTCGCAATTATGTTGCAATTCTACATTGATTTTCAGAGACGCAGATGACACTTCCACAATAAAAATCTACAAAATTACGCCACCGATTTAGTTGCAATTTTACATTGATCTTCGGAAACATAGAATAGATTTCCACGCAGAATCATTTCATATCCATCATTTTTATTTGCACGACTCTTTTATCAGTCCACAAAATTACTCTGAACTTTGTTGCAATTCTATATTGAACTTTAGAGGCACAGATGACACTTCACAATAAAAATCTACAAAATTACGCCACCGATTTAGTTGCAATTTTACATTGATCTTCGGAAACACAGAATAGATTTCCACGCAGAATCATTTCATATCCATCATTTTTATTTGCACGACTCTTTTATCAGTCCACAAAATTACTCTGAACTTTGTTGCATTTCTTCATTGAATTTTAGAGGCACAGATGACACTTCCACAACAAAAATCTACAAAATTACGCCACCGATTTAGTTGCAATTTTACATTGATCTTCGGAAACACAGAATAGATTTCCACGCAGAATCATTTCATATCCATCATTTTTATTTGCACGACTCTTTTATCAGTCCACAAAATTACTCTGAACTTTGTTGCAATTCTATATTGAACTTTAGAGGCACAGATGACACTTCCACAATAAAAATCTACAAAATTAAATCACCGATTTAGTTGCAATTCTACATTGAATTTCAGAAGCACAGAATAGATTTCCACAGAAAATCGCTTCAGAAACACTCTCATTTCCGCCACTCTTCTACCAATCCACAAAATAACTCCCAATTTCACTTAATTCCAATTACATCGAATTCCAGAAACACGGAATAAATCGCGCAACACGATCGGCTGCACAATCGGCATTGCCAGTATCGCCGCCGAAATGCCGCAAACCGTTGCTATGAATGCAAAATCGAGTTTGCCAGCAGCTCTTGTTACATCCGTCGGATCGCAATTTATTGCAACCAGGCAGCCGAGTTTTCCGTAGCCTCGTTACTTGTCGGGCAACTGTCCCGCAGCAACAAAATGCGTGACGCCATACTTCGAGGCTCGCGCCTCGTGTCTCGAGTTATAATGAACTGTCGCCGGAGAACACTGTCTGCCAGCTCATTTACAATTCAGCCTGTCAACTAATGTATAGGGTCAACTAAGCGCTTAGACCGTGGAAAACTTTTAATACGGGATTGCTGGGAATCCGGAACTTTCCTGCGACGCGTGCCCCGTATCCAACAGCTAAGTACCGGAAGTCCCGATTCTGATCGATCCACCATGAATGCTTCGAGCATCCCGATCGGGAATTTTAATTCAGAAGACAGACCCATTCACGGTTCCGCGGTCCAAGCTCCACATTTCGGATATCCAAGGGATATCGATAGAATAAAAAGAAGAAGAGAGAATAAAAAAAGACTCAAATAAAACGAGTTTCAAAATGCTTCTATCAGTTCGATCAGGAATCCTAATTCATGGTATAGTGTTCCCAAAATTATGGTACTTCCGAGAAATGAGGGAGATCATTTGAAGTAACTTTTTCCTTAGCGAAAATGCAATCCGCGGCTTCGTTCGCGAGTTATTAACGAAAAACAGTGACCAATGAGAGGCGAGCTTGGCTAGCCCAATGCGATCGAGTCAATAGGCCTAGTTCCATTCATTGGCTCGGCTATCGCGCGCCAGTTGATCATCTCGCCGCTCATTGGTCACTGTTTTTCGTTAATAACTCGTAAACGAAGCCGCGGATTGCATTTTCGCTAAGGAAAAAGTTGCTTCAAATGATCTCAGGGACCCCTAATTTCGCGGAAATGCCATGATTTTGGGACTCCCTGTATATAGGGTGTCATGTTATCTAACTAAAATTGATTAAAAGCTTACTACAATTATATTAAAAAAGTTTTCATCGAGCCAACAGAAGTATAACCTATTTATAATGAGCTCACCTATTTATTAAAAACACTAGAACTAGGAAAAAAGCACTAGAACACTAGAAATATTGATATAAATATCGATTCAATATATTCATCATATTAAAATGATAAAAGTTATTTCGAACCTTCGACATTTGAATTCTTTATCGTCCAAATTCGATCTTCATATTAATAAATTTAAACAGATCGGTCTAATGCGATCTAAGCATAACATTAAACGCTCTATTATCCTAACGCTCGCGTTTCCTCGAGCAGTCTAGGTTCTACCGTATCTGTTTATATTCCGTTTCACAGAATGCCTGCAGACGATGTGCGTTTTACCATAAAGATCGACGGCCAGCCGAAGACATTCGACGGTCCAATCCGCGGATTTCCATTCGTGGAAAGGGCGTTCGATACGCGGCATCCCGATGCAACATAAATTTTTCAGCGGCGCGTTTTCGAACGCGTTTTACCTCGATATGTGGGACAGAGGCCACTCGAAAGACAATCATCGGGATCGCTGCCGCGTGATATATTTTTTTTTTCCCTCCCCCAACGTGCGCGCGGCAGGGCCGCTCGCGTAGATCCGTGAACACGGCGTGAACCTGATTGAAAATCCGGCGGAGAGCATTGTACCGGTTTACGGGGAACATTACCGGCCGATTTCAATGTACCGCCGGTGATTTTCGCGGCGGGTATTAACCGGCGGAAAATGCGTTTCGTTGTTAACACACCGGGATGAATCAGCCGGCGTCAAACGCAGATCGTACAAGTATGCCAAACACGCTCGAACGCGCGGCGCCACGGTATAATTGAATTACCGAACAAGCCACTGTAGTCCATATGTCGAATAATGATCCTCGTTGATCAATGCGACGGAATGCGTTAACGCGGACTCCCCCCCGGACTACATCGAACGATGTCAGATATTTCTCATGTGATCGATTAATTACACGAGCCGGTTGTTCGATTATTTCAACGAGCCTCGGGATGAATCGTGCTGCCCTCCAGGGAAACCGTGAAAGCGTTGCTCGCCCGACCGGGTTCCACCGCCAGATTTCCCCGTTGTAGAAGACCGTCCGGGGACAGGCAAGAACGAAGCGGCTGCTAGGCGATGCCACGACGCCCTAATGGCCTCCTTTCGCAACTGATTGTAGCGAAAATTTTAACCGCCAACTCGCTACTCCGCTCGGCAATCTGTTACAGGGTTGCAACACCGCCGAGACCTCGGAAAATCGATTATTCTTTGGTCCCGATTCGATGAGAATTTCTGAAATTCTTGGGAATTATGTATAATTATGTACTACGTAATGTTATATAATTATATTGTCAAAATTATACGAACGAACGCAAATTGTAACGCGCGAATTGCAGATTTAGACGATTTCGTGAAACTGTGGAAGTTATGTCGCCGCGACACAACGGGAGAGTTTCTCAAGAAATTTGAGGGTTCTTGTTCCGATCGGAGAATTTACCAAGACTCGTTCTGGGTTAAACTTCCTTTATTTTAGTAATTATTTCTGAGCGTGTCGATGATGCGAATTGATCGGAGGATCGGTGTCTCGTTAGATGCACTTTTTGAAGGAAACTGCATTGGTGCAGGTTTTGAAAGGATATTGAGACCAGATGTAAAAGTGAAGCGTATCACTAACAGTAGAATCTTACAAATAATTTAGAATAATAAGATAATTTAGCTAATTTAATAATAATCATCAAATAATTTAGAATTTACTTTTTCCTATAATATCTCGAGAAGGCTGCCTAGAAAAAACTTCGGGAATAGTTGCATAATTTTATTGCGTCTATTGATCTGCATACAAATTTATTGTTGGAAAGTTAATGTTTTTTAAGTTAAGTATCATTTACTGAGGGCTGGTTATGATAGGGAAGGTAACTCGAAAACCATGAATTTTTTCCAAACATTTTTTTACTCAGTTCAATAGATGATAAAACGTTGCAATTTCAGTTACACTTTTTTAGATATTTTTCACCCTCTTGGGATGTTGTCTTTACCGCTTCAACAAATTTGGAATTAATTTCAGAAAATCTCTTCCAGAAGATTGTTTAAGAGAAAAATACAAAAATGGTTCCGCCGCGTCTATTAAACTGCATACCAATTATTAGAGAATCTATAGTTCTTCGTAGTTAATTTAAATTGTTTAAAAGATATCAACGAGGTCGAACATCTGAAGAAATGTTTCGTCTGCAGTTAAGTATGCAATCAAATTTTCAAATTCTAGTTAAATTGTTCTCACTAGAGCCGGGCATTGTCACCGATTCAGATTGAGTTATGGCATCAAAATTGAATAAGGATGTTTGTATCACGGATTATATGCCTCACTCGTACGCACAATACCAAAATTTTGTTGAACTACCATATTGCATAATCTAGCTTTGTAAGTCGTAAGCTACAAAGACCACTATTTCATGGAAAGCCGCTTATCGCACAACTACATTTTCGAAAACCGTGAATAACCGAACTTTCGATCACGTGAATGTGTTTACTTAAAATTTTACATAAAGCTGTAGCATACCAATCTCCGCGATGTGAAACTCCGCCGCCAATATCGGATCACTCCGAAAACAATTATTAACAGCCAGTGTTTTGTGACGAAAATATATAGAGAAAAAAGAAACAATCTGCGTGTAACTTTCACAATTTTTGACCGAATTCGGCCAACGATTTTCACTGTTCCGCTTCCGGCAGAATGATCACTCGCTCCATAGCATTTTGTTTTCAGATAATTGGCGCTACCGAAACTACGTGTACCTATACGTATGTACGTTATTTTCATTCCCCCCCTATCTATTCTCTATATATATATCTTGACTTTGATTCGCACGACCTGGTATCAATAATAGCAATTGACATATGGTCAAGGATGATTTGAAGAAGATCGATTTCGGATACGAAATAAATAAGCCTCTTCATTCGGCGAGCACGCTGGCACAGTAGTTCAATCTTCCAGAAGGTGGACGGTTTTGTTTGTCTTCTGAACGAACAATAGCAATGTCGTGGCTCGTTCGGCAGCATTGTTGTCCATTGATATTGGATTCATTATCTTACGTACATACGAGTTATACTTGATTCTATCTCTTAACTATTCACTATTATTTACTGCTTTATTAAAATATTACTATAATATTACCATATTATATAATATTATATTATTATATTGTACAATATTATATTACTATATTATACAATATTTTATTACTATATTGTATAATATTATACTACTATATTGTACAATATTTTATTACTATATTATATAATATTATATTATTATATTGTACAATATCATATTACTATATTACACAATATTATTTAATATTATATTAATATAGTAGTAATAGTAATATAGTAATATTAATATAATATTATACAATTTAGTAATATAATATTGTATAATATAGTAATATAATATTATATTAATATAATAATAATAATATTATATTAATATAGTAATACTATTACTATTATTTACTGCTATTTACTACTATTTTTTATTATCTACTATTATTTAGTTAAATTTAATACTATTTCTACTATTTACTTACCATTACTTATTATTCACTCAATCAAGTGAAATTAGCAAATCTACAATCGACAGTAAAAAAACATTTCTGTAGCTCTCATTCTCAACCCAGAATATTTTCACTTCTCACTTTCACAATTAAATACGACTTCGTGATTTCAACAATTTTGTACTCCGATTAAACAAAATTATTATAATTACAAAATTCTCTTCATAATCGTTTCAGTTTCAACTTGTAAGAATTAATGTGCTAGAACTGCTCCGAACAGGCTCTACGTACATTGTTCACTTAACGACTCAATTTCCGGCAATGAAATAACTCGTTGTTGCATCACGAACAACAGAGAAACCCTGCTAAGTCCGTAAATAGTGTCTTCCGAAAAAGAAGTTACCGAATAAAGCTCCGAATTGTTCCAAACATCGTGTTCCAAATATCATGTCTGCGAAAACGGTCCGCCATCCGTCGGTTAATAAACGATGTATGAAACGATCGTCGCGAGCCCGACTCGCCGTTACAGCGCAAAAGGGTTAATGAACACGTGTTTGCACATTCGAGCACCGCTCTGTCCGCGATTAATATCCCGCTAGTTACGATTGATATCGAACTCGAAAACTTTATCGTCCCTATTTCCCGCGGAATATTCGGCAGGTTACGTTGCGACGACGGAACGCGGCCGTGAATATATCGGCTCGTTGTTCGCCCGGCAAAACTAAACGATACACGTGCAAGCAGTTAACAAGCGCGAAGAACAAACACTTAAAGATCGGCGACGGGGTCACGTTGGGCTAATAAATGATCGTTTCCGGGCGCGAGGAGCGTCTATAATCTGTCATCTGGGGGCCCCGGCTATTATTCTTTCACGCTTCCTTCCCAAAAATTTTCTAATTTCGACGCTCGCCGAGGACGCGAAAGGATGATGCGTTGCAGGCGAGCCCGAACAACAGGATTCCAATACATCGTGCCGGGCTTAATCCTACTTTTCTCTATACCTCGACGCGGCGGTGGCGTTCAGTTCAGGACCCCTCTGTCGTATACCCCGCTGCGTCTGAAAGCACTGTTGCAGTATCTATATGTCCCGTAATATTGGCTGTATATCACGATTATATCCCGGAAGGCTGCTCGATACATCGGCTCACCGTGCTAGTACGTATCGCTCGCGACGGTTTTATGCACGCCGTTAGCAGAGCAATGGTCCATTTTCCTCTTTTTCCCTCCTATTGCTATCACTGCACCGAATAACCTTCCTTATCTTTTTGATGTACCACGATCGTGTCGCTGCCGCACCCTTTTCCTATTTCTTGATTTGAAGCGGCCCGATTGTCCCGATAACGCTTAGAACACCTCTCGTCTCCTCTCTTCTTCTTCTCTCTATATTGCTCCATTGCGCCGTAATGCTTTCTCTGCTTTCTGTGTATGCATCCAGAACCGTGATATTGCTGTGACATTTTATTCATTTTCTTATTTGTAAACGGGATAACACATTAGAAATTAATAATAGATATTAGGATCTGAATAAAGAAAATTTGACATATACAGGGTGTCCTGTATTTCTCTTTAAATTGCCGGGTTTTCGTTGTGAATTACTTATTAGACTAATCAAAGTTGCATTTATATGCGAATAGATATATCTGGAGGGGTCGATCGTCTATTTCCCAAAATGCGTGTCAAAAGAAGCTTTCGTATGGAGTAGGAGCCTTTGATTGCAAAAGATGTGAGACAGTGGCTCACAAAAGTGTTTTATACAATAAATTTTTCAAAACCGAACTAAATGACTTGAATTTTTTTTAGATAATAGAGGGACTAGCCTATTAGACGATGAGCTTTTTTTTTAATTTTGCTATTACTTGGAATGACTTTTGGGATGAATCAAATTTTCAGTACTCATATATCAAGATCTGCAAAAAGCATTTTTTAAATTTTCGTAATAGGCTCAGATAAAAAAGTTAAAGAGCCAACAATTTTTAATTTTTTCTTTTCATTCCAAGTAACAGCAAAATAAAAATAAAAACACGTTTCGTCTAGTAGACTGGTCCCTCTATCATCTAAAAAAACCCAAGTCATTTAGTTCAGTTTTGAAATAATTATTGCGCTTTAAAAGGCGCACGGAGCACTTTTGTGGGCCATTGTACGCACGTTGCTCGCATTCGAGGCTGACGAGGCACGGAACAACCGCGGATCGTTTGTTTGAAATTAAAATGAAAGTCTCGTTGCGTTCGATCAACCGCGTTTCGGCGCTGCATTGTTGCACGATTCCTGTTTCTGATGTTCCAGCCGCGTCAATCGTCGCCTGTTCCGCGTTTATCCGTGACGCGAATCGCGATTAGCCGCGGCGCGAACAATCGCGACCAATTAGGCTCTCTAATCGATCGTGATTTACACGTCTCGGAACGGTCGAACAGAAAACCAGCCGAGACGCTCCCGTCCGCGCGCATTTCCATTTCGAACAGACTCCCGAGTAATTTCTTTCGCGAAGTTAAACCCCGTCGAGCTCCGTCGCCGACGATTCTCGTTGCACTCGGCGCGCTCCCGGTTCCCCGACGAATCTGCATCCTTAAATTCTCGGCTCCGTGTCCCTGCTGCATTTTCCTAACGAGACACTGTTATCCGATGCCTTCGAAATTGCGCGCCGCGCACGGGCAATCGCACGCGTTGTTTTCGATAGAGCTTACAGATCCTTCGGAGCAGATAATAGAAAATGGTTCATAGCGTACGGCTCTTGGGCAGATTGAAGCCGTTGTGAAACATGCAGGAAACGAACCGTGACTTGCATACGATCGTGCAGAGAGCTTCGAAATGTGATCGTAAGGTCCAATAAAATATCACTCGTTTTGGAGCAGAGGGATCCGCTCGAAGTAAATCGTTCGGCTGTACTTGTATCTGCTAGCTTTGCTAGCATGACGAAATGTACTGTCGTGTTCTTTCATTTTTAACCCTAGAAAGATAACCATATGACAACGTACGTAAAAGATAAACATACGCTTCAGAGGCGCATGCTTTTCTAAGGCGTCAATTTTATACTAACAATGGATATTTATTTAAGTTAATCTAGTCATTTTAAAGGTTTGGCATTATTGTAAAAATAAAATGCATTTATATTATATTTTTTTTATATTTTAAGTAATTTTAAACTTAAATCACTAGACCTCTATGAAAAATTAACAAAAATCAACAGTCTTCGTAGGCGCCTCTGCGACATATGTTATCTTTCTCGGGTTAATGCAGCATTCTATCATATCGGTATCGTCGTACATGATACGATCGTGCTTTCGTTCTCTTCGGTATTCGATACGATGCATTCGCGGAATTATTTTTTTTTAGCGTTGTTAGTTAATATAAACCACCTATTTGTTAGTGTAAATAGCACTTTAGTAGAAGCGTTTTGTTGCTCTGCGTGTAATGCAACACAATGTTATTATTCTACAGTTTTCAAATATAGATATGATAGTTAGTTGAAACGTTTTGTTGCTCTCCGTGCAATACAAAAAAAAGGGTTATTTAATTCGAATTTAGTAACGCGAATTTTGTCTTGAAATTTTTGCTAAAAATACAGCAATCGACGATAATTATAGATACGTGTGCGGATGCGTGTAAAAGTTTTGTATTTCAATTGCAAGTTATAATGCAGTATCAATCATCAACGATATTGCTTTTGTATTAATATTAGAACTTGAGTAGTATCTTAGCACTAGTTTTCGAAGATAGTTTCGCGAGAGCATTAACTTCATCCTCAAAGCATCAAGGTGATCAAATTATTGATCCACCCTATATAGCGATACTCGGAAATACTCGTATCCGCTGCTCGTAATTATTAATAAGTTCTCCGTTAATAATCGTGAACTCTCCGTTAATAATCGTGAACTCTCCGTTAATAATCGTAATTCTCCTTTAAAAATTATTTAGAAGCTCTTCGTTAATAATCGAAAATTGAACGTTCTTGTTCGAATTTTTGAAGGCACGGATTGTTAGAAAACTTGATGATTGCGTTTGTACTAGTACAAAATGTTCTTTATGAACATTTGTGTCGTTGTCTATAAGAACAGAGTATTTTAAATCGATTGTTCTAATTTCAAAAACGTTATTGCATATTAAACGACGTTCGAATACTTTCGTGGTTCACTCTACGTAGATAAATGTACCAAAATTATGCTTTAATCACCAGAAACAGAGAAAATAATTTTAGCATAATTATACAGAGTGGGCGATTTAGCTCTTTTACCTTAATTTTTCTTGTAAATGTAAAACATGTTCGATAGAAAAATGTTTCGAACGAAAGGTGTTTCATATAAAGGGGAGCATACTAGGCAACAATTAATTTCTTTTGACGTTCTTTTCATTCAAAGTATAAGGGTCACCTTGTATTTTTTAACTATAGTGTGCAACATTCAATCATGCGATTCGAAAGTCTATTAAATACCGAATAAAAAATTCTTAAGATGCAAGGGTTCAGAAATGAATAAAATTTTGTTCAAATAAGAGCTCATTCGAATAAGATTTTATTCGAACAAGCATTTATTATTTCGTATAGGAATTCATACGAAAAATAATTGATTTGAGTGAAAATGTTTCCATATTACTTTTTCGAATTGTTCGAATAAAGAATTATTCGAATAAAGAACTTTTCGAGTCATTCGAAGAAAAAAATTATCCGAATAAAGAACTTTTCGAGTCATTCGAAGAAAGCATTATTCGAATAAAGAATTTTTCGAGTCATTCCAAGAAAGAATTATTCGAGCCAAGAATTTGTCGAGTCTCATTCGAAGAAAGAATTTTTCGAGTCATTCGAAGAAAAAATTATTCGAATAAAACAATTCGAATTTACAACTGATTTACAACAAATAGTGAATCAGTCGAATAAAATATTCGACTAAGAGGAATTCATTCGAGTAAAACAATTCAAATTTACAACTGATTTACAACAAATAGTGAATCATTCGAATAAAATATTCGACTAAGAAAGATACCGAACAATGCCGAACTCCAACTGTACAGTTTTCTCCACGAAGATTCCGCCTTATGGGATCCATATCGGTCACCATGCGTTTTAAATCCAGCCAGAGGCTGGTTCGGAGGCAAGGGATCGTGTATCGGCGAGTGGAGAGCGTATGACGCGCGGTTGAAAATCGAGCAATCTCCGAGAATTCGATCGGAAAAAAACGTAGTCCGTGGAAAGGGAGACCGTTGGCTGATGGAGTGTCGAGAGAATAGACCCGGCCAAATCGATGAAATAATTTGATCCAATCCCGATCTCTTCTCAAATATCGCCGGTTCACAGGAAGTAGAAAGCGTCCCGCGTAGTGGACATAAATGGATTTTCATTTGCGAGACGAGAGGTTTCGCTGATTTCGCGGGATAATGTGCTCGGTCGATGTGGGTCACGATACACAATCATCGCGGCTGAATTACCGCCGCGAGCTGTAAACGATTTTGTCATTAAATTTAATACGCCCCGACTTTGAGGAGTAACAGGCCTTGCGGATTACGTTGTTCCGTGGCTTTTCGCGTTGTCGTCGCGTCCTATTAAGATTTTATCCTATAACGTAGGCAACAGGGCTCGCCGCAGTGCGTTTTTCAACAGGAATTACTATGAAACCGTACGAAATTATATTTCATTAATTTCGCTTAATTTCATTAATTTTAAAGATGTCGAGCTGATATTCAAATTCGATAAATTTTCGAAGATACTTTCGTTTGAAATGCTCGATTAGTTGCCGCTTTGCAATCGAGTTACTTTGAAGTATAATACTACTAAAAATTGTTCTATTACAGACCGAAATAATTTTTACGTCGACAAATTTATTTATATTTATTATACTGAATTCTTAGTTAAAATAGAAGCGAATGCAAATTTTAATTACATTTTTTAAGGTCTAATTATTCTGTCCTTTTTAGAAGCTTCTTTGTACAATTAAGAACAATGTATAATGTTTTATAATAACGGCAGGATTGGGCTCATTAAAGCTTCATAAAATTTCTGTTATAATATATGCTTGAATAAAGATGTTCATATAAACATTTTACGTAGAAACATTTCTATAACGTTAGGAATTGTAAAACAAAAAATTAGAAAACAGTCAGTCTGATTGGTTTGGTAATTCTAGTGTTAATTCTTTATTCGATTTCAATTTCTTCAAAAGCTCGACGACATAGGAATTTTCTAACTTCCTCGTAGAAACATGAGTTCGATTCGTTCAAACACCCGCAATCGCACGAATATTACAACGTTCAGTTCGGTCGACAAACGAACGTATAATTCATTGTTCGATTCATTACAGACATTCCCTTCCACTATTCTATCACGCACATTCAATGGAACAAAAAATCCTGCCAGAATTCATTTAATAAATTCTGTCGAACGTAATTAAACCACGATTCTGTGTTCCTACGTTCTATGGACATTCGAGCAAGGAACATATTCCTGTAATACGTTCAATATTTCCCATTAAGTCCTCAAGTCGATAATTAAAGTGAGAATTGAATTACTTTTATTGTGTCATACATTTAATCGAAATAAAAAGGTTTCGCTAATTTTCGAATTGCGAACGTATATTAACGAAGCACGAAATATTCATTATATGTATTTGTTGTAGAATGTCATGTCAATGCGATACTTCATCAAAGCGACTGTAGGTAAATTTTAAAAAATCTTATCTCATCTTTCATGGTTCTCTCGAAACTACATTTTTCAACCTAGTCGACACAAAATCGCTATGCTGATATTCTGCACAAAGTATTCTACAATGTAGCGTACAATTATTTTCATATGTCGATTATTTAATGTTTTAAACGCATTTAAAGTTGATTCTCTCGGATAAAGGCAGCTGTTTTTTCTTCAATCTGCTGCCATTTCTACAATTATTCAATCTTTCGAAAATGTTCATAAATCATCAGAATATTTATTTCGGAACAGCTTCGTCATTTCATACGATTTTCACGTTTAAGAAATTGTAAAACGAAGCCGAAGAAGCTTACATTAATATCACATTGACGCAACATCGATATTCTCTCGGAACGACTAAATATTTTATTCGATAATTACCCGTAACAAAATTCCCAGACATTAGCTATTCAATAACGCCTCGCGGCGGTGTTTCTAAGGTAAATCCGGTTCTAGAATGAAAATTCGACAATGCGGACAGACGCGATCCAGCCGAGAACGCCGCTTAGAAATATTGCCTGGAAGAGCAGCGATCCTGTCGACTGCTCTGGCTACGTCTTTGTCTCGAACGTCGGACGTCCTCGAATGGAGCAACTTCAATTTACAGCCGAGTTGCGGGGGCAAAGAACGAGTATCCTCTTCCCCCGTTAACCGATCGGAAAATCCATTGAGGTAAGCAGACACGTATAGAAGATCGAGCCGAAACGTTGTAACAGACGTAGACGATGAATAAGTACAGCCGGCGCGATATGGGTCGGTGTAGCGCGTGGGTGGTATGCTCCGAACGTGGATGCCTGTGAAAAGTCCGCGCGGATTTTTATGCGATACGAAGGCCACGCTTTCGTCCCGATTGAATGGGAAACGCGGCGCGGCGTGGGCGCGGACGCGGGCGCGAGTTAAGAGGGAAACACGGACAGCGGTGGCTGAGATAGTTAGACCGAGCCGGGGGGTTGTTGTGCTGTTAACATTCCTGACCGGTCTCGGTGCAAACTCAGCCCGGCGGCACCCGCCTCTATTTGCATCTTCCCGAAGATTGGATACGCTTTGGCGAGGTCGGCTTAAAGTGCGCCGCTGCGCGGCCCGCGAAACTTTCCCCGAGTCCGTTCGTCTGTCCGTTGATAATAAAGTATCCGGCCGCTACACGTTTCCCCGACGTAGAAATCGAATTTCCGTTGAGCCGACCGGATAGGCCAACTTCGAACGATAATTTCGCGGCAGAAAGCTACGTCCGGATTTACGGGCGCGGTTTTAAGGGCTGACTCCGGAAGAAACTTCCGATCGTTTATCCGTCGTTCGCCGCGCGCGTCCGCTCCATTGAAGAATCCCTTGAACCCAGCCACGCTCCAATTCCGCGTCTGTTTCGGCGCACGCTTTAACCAGTTAGCCGTGTTTCACGACCATATTCGTCATTGAGATGCAAACGATGCAACGCCAGATGATAAAGCGTTTTCTACGGAAGATCGCGCCTGTGGCACCTGTCGAATCAAGAAAATGTGTATGTTTTACAAAATTGGTAGCGTTCTTTTTAGCGTTTTTAATACCGAGAAACTCGGCGGTAACTGTTTTTGCTAGCTTCTTATTTTTATAAAATGTCATGACGAAGATGCGGTAAAATCACGATGTTGGTGTTCAACGTGCAAAGTTGAACGAATATAAATCGTGTATTTATTCGAAGAGAATTTTTTCGAACGACGATACGATTGAAACAATTAAAAATTACGTTCAACCAAAATTGTTGAACGATTATTGTTGCACTGTAGAGTATATGTGAGAATACTTCGAGAAACTAAAATTCATTAGGGTACAAAGGTTCATGGTTCTAAGTGAAAGATATTAATTTCGATATTACAAATTAAAGTTGTGAGCATTGCTCGAATTGAAATGAATTATGTCTTAAATTTGAGGTATTATTATTAATAATAATCTTAATAATAATCTAAATAATAATATTATTATTAATCATTTAAATGATCGTAGTATTATAGTAATATAAAAAATAATAGTATTACAATAAAATCGTAATATTACATATTATTATTCTTATAGAATAAAATATTAATATTATTATAATAATATTATTATAATTTAATATTATTTTTATAGAATAAAAAGTCGTAATATTACAATAAAAAATCGTAATACTCCAATGAATGATTGTAATATCACAATAAGAGATCGTAATTCGTAACAACTTCGAAATATAATTAACCTGTTCCGAATAGCAGCATTCGGCAGTAATAAATACCGATCGATTGTTTAATCAACGTAAACTGGATATTACGCGTCGTTTGGTTGTTATTTAACCCGAGAAAGATAACCTACGTCGCAGAGGCGCCTGCGAAGACTGTTGATTTTTGTTAATTTTTCATAGAGGTCTAGTGATTTAAGTTTAAAATTACTTAAAATATAAAAAAATATAATATAAATGCATTTTATTTTTACAATAATGCCAAACCTTTAAAATGACTAGATTAACTTAAATAAATATCCATTGTTAGTATAAAATTGACGCCTTAGAAAAGCATGCGCCTCTGAAGCGTATGGTTATCTTTTACGTACGTTGTCATATGGTTTTATCTTTCTAGGGTTAAAGCTTGGTGAAACGCGGGAAATAAAGCAGAATGTGTCCTTGTGACTCGAGAAACGATATCGTATTGTACAATTCCCGGGTAACAATCGAGTCGAACGATTCCAGTCTGATTAGCAAAAGTACCCTCGAAACGCAACAATCACGTTTCGAAGGTGAAACTTCGAAGTGCAGGCGAGCCCCGTCTTTGTCGTTTTCAAGGGATCCGGCTATTGATTTACCGGAAGCATTTT
The DNA here is from genome assembly GCF_051020955.1 of Megalopta genalis. Lineage (NCBI taxonomy): Eukaryota > Metazoa > Arthropoda > Insecta > Hymenoptera > Halictidae > Megalopta > Megalopta genalis. The sequence continues at coordinate 12,871,000 of NC_135023.1, forward strand.
AGTAACGTCGCGCATTGTGTCGCAACGAACAATGGGGCGCCCACGTTTGCCAGTATATCGTCGCGGTTAGGCCGATAATCATCTTTCTCGGTGTCGGTAATTCCAATGAATTCTTCGTCCTAATAAATTAGTAATCAATTAAACTCGGCACGTTAACGGATTATCAAATAATTGCAAATTGTGCGAAACGAGGTTATTTAGGCCAGCTGCAGGCCAAAACATACCGCGGGGGCAGCGTGGGCGAGCGTTAAACCGTCGGAAGGGAAGTAGATATTTAATTATCAGTCTCTGCTATAACTGGTATTCGATTGTCCAGTATCGGTGCTCAATGAAAATGCATTCGGCCCACGCAGTTATCAATTCTGTCGGGCATTGAACAGTGTAAAATTACCGCGGATTTACTAGGCCGGATTCTCGATAAATCGATGGACGTATTAAGGGACAATTTTCTTCTCCTTTATTGCACGATATATTCGACTGTTCAAGCATTCTTCTGTGGAGAACACAAAAATCCGTGTTTTTACAGTTCTATGTTTGAAGGTACTTGCAATTAATTAGTCTAATATTAGATATTATATGTGCATTCGTTGCAGAAGATTTTTTAATTAGAAATTGTTCACGATTTTTATCTTATCACGAAATCCAGCTGTAGGAGATAATATCGGATCGTATTTTATTATACTTTTTTTATACTCTTTCTATTATTCAAAAATTCCAATTACCTTCATAGATATAAAGTTATCATTTAACCAGCAATCAACGACAAACAAATTATTTTTTAGGAAACGGTGACTGTTTTAAATCCAATTATCTGATTTTATTAAAAAAACATCATGTTGAATTTTACTTTAAAAATGCACAGATTATTGCATATTTAACACTTGTTTAACACTGTTTTATGATTTGTATCCATACTTCGGGATTTTTTGTATAAATTTGGACTAATAAAATAGATTGTTTCAGCATGAATTAGACAATTTAGAAGTTGCACAGACAAGTGCTCAACGTGACAATCATTGCCTAATTTTTGTGAATCTTGTCTATCAGATGCGGTTCGTGTGGTAGACGAATTTTGAATAATCCACGCTGGGATTAAGCTTACGAGATGTCATGAAAAAGAAAATATAACATCACTAGCTACCCGACTGGCATCTTTTCATTAATCTCGTTTCACCAGAAGGTCTATTCATTTTCAGAAATAGCGACCTAGTTTTTAATGGTTACCATCGTACCGTATTCGGTAAATTTAGTATTTAAACCAGCTGCGTCGCTTCGTTTTCGCTTTAATTTGCATTCGAATGCTACTGCTAGTTTGCTTCTCTGTATCCTTCATTATTTCATCATTGTTATTTTTGTTGCTTTCCTGACACGATTACTCTATATTCAATATTAATCCGTTAATGCCATGAAATAAATTATTACTACTTCGTAATGGGATCAAAATCATAAGCAATTTCTAATTAAAATATCATTGCATTGAATACGCGCACACATCTAATATTAGACTAATTAATTGCAAGTATCTTCAAATACGGAACCGTAAAAATATCGGAAAAAATTCCAGGATATCGTTACGTTACTTTCAACTTACTGTTCTCAACTATAATTATTAAAAGAGAAAAGAATATTTTCGTCCTATTCATGTTTCGCCCAGTGAACTTGCACGATTTTTATTTTCTATAAAAATCCGTGGTGTGAACGTAACAACGTTTTTCGGCAATGAAATAAGATCACGCGAAATAAAATGTTTCGTTTCCAGAAATTCGCGTTCCTTCGAAATTGGTACGGTCCTCTAATGACCGAAATGGTTGAAGAGAAGAAGAGACGAGAGATTACTATATAATCTAATTAATATATCGTATTATATATGTATCATATATATTATATCTATCATATATATTATTATTATAATGAAGAATTCTTCGAACTATTCGAATTATTCTAATGAAGAATTCTTCGAATTATTCGCATTATTCGAATGAAGAATTCTTCGAATTATTTGAATTATTCGAATTACTCGAATAAAAAGCTTTGCGAATCATCGATTCAAATGATATGAATTTAAAAATTGACATAACCTTACATAAGAAAGAAACGATGAGATTATCGTGTAAGTATCGCAGGAACCTGCACGCGTGCCGTTTATAAATCGTGCTACAGAAAATTTATTTTCAAACGAACGAAATTAAAATTGTTACGCGGTCTACGGTACTCGTGAATCTCGTTTCCACATTCTAATGAGAACGTAAATGTGTTGCGCACTTTTCTCCTTCATTCGTACAGACGGATATTAAAAGCGCATTCGTTCGTTCATTAATAGCATCAGGCTCGCAAGTACGAAAGTTTTCCAGGAACGGGGTTATATACATAATACAGCGAAGAAAATATCGCGTGGCTGGTGCTATTCGCCACAGTAACGGTGTATACCGACAATTTACGATTGTAAAGTTTTCATTCCGTACGTTGCTCGGAGAGATAGTGCGTTTAACATGATACGCCGTAGTCGCCAGTATTTCCTCGCGAATTTGAATAAAACAAACACTCTCGCGGCGCGTTAACAATTTTAAAGCGTGCTCGCACGACAAGGTAAGTGATTCCGGCGGCGGCAATTGGGATTCATGGTCGATAAAGTTTTCAAAACGGTATTTAACGCGGATTCCGGGACACCGTCTACACGGTCCACGCGAACTCGAGACGGGGAATAGTAAATGAGCTATCGACGTTAGTTTGGGAGAAACGAGAAATTCCATTTACTTTCATTTCTTGACGACCGTTAACTGGCACACAGCGTCCTTAAAAGACGCAAGTCGTCGGAACAATTTCTTCGATGATAGAAAAGTAGATAATACTGACTGTAGTCTACTTTGTTCGGATGTACGACAGAGTCGAGCAAAATTTTATTAGGATAGATGATGGAATTTTATGGTGGGTCAAAGATGAAGACTTAAGGAATACAATTTTATCCGATAGTATCGGATAAGTATTCAGTCGAATATAAATTTGTCTAGATAAAAATTTATCCGAATATGAATTTATTGGAATAAGAGTAAGATTTCACTCGAATAAGAATTTATTCGCACATTCCATGTTTCTTTTTCGAATTGTTCGAGTGAAGAATTTCTTGAATTATTCGAATGAAGAATTTTTCGAATTATTCGAAGGTAAAATTTTTCGAATTATTCGAAGGTAGAATTTTTAGAATTATTCTAATGAAGAATTCTTCGAACTATTCGAATTATTCTAATGAAGAATTCTTCGAATTATTCGCATTATTCGAATGAAGAATTCTTCGAATTATTTGAATTATTCGAATCACTCGAATAAAAAACTTCTTGAATCATCGATTCAAATGATATGAATTTAAAAATTGCTCGTTGCGTCCCCGGTGCTCTGGTGCCATCGAAACCGGAATGAATTGACTTTTGAACCTATAAGGCGATCCTTATTAGAATTCCTGCAGCATGCGATATTGGATACTGCTTGCGATGAACCAAAGTATTTTATGGAAGTGGTATTGCATTCTCTTGTACCTGCATTTAGATGTGATCTACTGCTTCGCCCTTGCATTTTCTTGCGCTTCTTGATTATTTATCTCTTGAAGGAGCATCGCTTCCATACACTAATCAAGAAATAATTATCAAACGAACAAAATATTCATTGCCACGTGCGTCGACAAATTCCGGTTGAGCTGAAATATGCGATGAAATACGTTGAAACAAAATAATCCGATCAGTTCAGAAATTGCGAACAAAATTACAAGTGAGGAGATATTATATTTATACATTTATAATAAATACGTATCGATACATTTACAATGTTTGACATTCATAATTCAATATTTTCATTGGTCCGTTTCAGTCGATAAACTATTCGAAACAAAAGCGTGACTCGCGTACTGTTCAAGAATAGTTGAAATTTCAGATTGTTCTCCATTCGTGTCGTACAGTGAATTCTCTCTAATTGACGCTCGGATTGTGCACATAAGTGGACAATTTGGGAAGAGGAGATACGATTATTCAAGTCTTGCAGTTAGTTTTTATTGTTATCGACTGTCGACAATTATAAAGACGAGCTGCAAAGCTCGAATAATCGTATCTTCTCCTCCCAAATTGTCCATTTTTGTGCACAATTTGAGCGTCAATTAGGGAGACATTATAGTACTCGGTTTTGCATTTCGCATCCCTTTCAATTCGTACGAACTTAATTCAGGCGTTCCGTTTCCCTTCGGTTTGCGAAAATGACCTTATGTTATCGAAACAATTCACTGCAGCCCAAATTAATGAATTTGCTTTGTTCGATTCTTTACAGATAATACTTTGCTTGAAGTATAAAAATTGTTGACTGTATCATTATATTATAGGTTGATAAAATAAAAAATGTCTCTTCAAATTTGAGAATGTCGGTAACTATAAAAACGAGTCACAAGGCTCGAATGATTATATCTCCTCCTCCCAAATTATCCATTTTTGTGTACAATCTGAGCGTCAATTCGGGAGAATTTACTGTCTTTCGACGATAAACACATCCCGCAATATACACGAAAACGAGCAAAATCCGTCAAAAAGATGTCGTACTCTTAGCGCTGACAGCTTTTATTACGTTTTACGAAAGTAATCGAAACACAGTCGTACGAAAGCATCCGTTAATTACCGCGACGTCGGTATCGCCGTTGTAATAACCTCTGCGAGCACGGCTAATAACTCGAGCGAAATAACGCCGCGGCGGTTTCCATTTATCTAATGAACGACAAATTCGAGCGTAGGTATTAATGTCGATGCTCGCGGAGTTACGGCGGCCCTTGATCCCGTCGTTGCCGCTTTCCGTTTGCGGAACGCCCTCGAATAATAACGATCGGTATCCGTGCACCACGGATGGATAGTTCGGTGATCCACGCGTTTCTGCGTTTTTCGTCGACGACACCCATACGAGCGGCCGTTATTAGGCGGCGTTATCTCGCGTGAAGGATCCGCGGAGGACGCTTTGCGAATAGAATGCGCGCGCGATGAATAGAGAGGAATACACTTCTGCGGTTAGCAAAAAGAACTTGTAGGGGAATTCTTTGGCGTTCCCCCGGCATCGGCGAAAACGAAGCGGATGAATCGCCGTTGTACACAAAAGGCTGCGCCGAATTCGCTGTTAGGGTATTTCGATTCTAACTAGAATCGACGCGCGGGGTACGGGAGAATTCAACGAGTTTCCTTATGTCGAACGAAGTTACTTCTAATAGAGTTGTCATTTTACAAAGGATACAGTTCCAAGGAATATTCGATCCGTTTCCCAACTGTGCCGGCTCCGCCGGCGTTTTCATCCTTTGATACTTTCGGGAACGTTTCCGGGAACGAAGACCAAGTTATTTCGAACCGAAACGTGCCTCCGTGTAATTTCTCGGAGAATTGTGGCACCGGTGTTCCCGTTAACGCGAATTCGATAATCTAATAACCGGGGAAATATTTGGCACAGACGCGAACGTTGCGCCGCGATCAGATTCTTTTTTCCTAGCAATGGAGCCGATAAAGTGGCGTGTTTGTGTGGGATCGAGCGGGAAGCGTTCGCCGGTTTCGAAATATTATTACTTTGCAAACGAGGACTTCCTAAGCAATAGTTTCCTCGTAGAACTAAATTATGCGTGTAATCTACGAATTTAAAAATGGAATGTATAGATTAGCGTCGAACGTATCATGTAACTCTAGAATCAATGTAGCAATAGTAAATATTATTAATGAATGTACAATCTTCTAGATTGAATTTCTCTGGCATAAATAATAAATAAAAAGAACTAGGCTAGAAATCATGAACCTTGACCATTAGAAAAACGAGCAATATATCTTTTGTTGTGTTAATAATCATGTGTGTTGTTATGTTCATAATTATTCGTCTGCAACTTCAGGAATTATATTGAATATGTATATAATTAATGAATAAGATGTACACCCTTAATAATTATGAAATAATTGTGATCAATATATATTAGTATACATATATATTATATATATTATACATATTATATAATATATAATATATTAGTATACATATATATTATATATATAATACATATTATATAATATATAATATATTATATACATATTATATATATTATTATACATATATATTATAATCAATATATATATATATATATATATATATATATATATATATATATATATATATATATATATATGATCAATATATCAAATAATGTCGTCCTCAGAATTTTCTATTGCACAGACCAAATTACCTAATAAACCAAAGGAAGCGCTCAAAAAGTAACTGGACAGAAAGCTACTTAAAACTCTATAACCGCAAAGAATCGAGTCGAGTTTACCGTATCTCGGTGTTTAATGGAATGCGGGTATCAATGCTTTGATCCGCAATTTATTCGGCCGCGGGCTTAATTTACCCGATGAAAATAGATTACAATATTTAAGTGCATCCGCGCGCGGTCGAGCTCCGGTTGCCGGTTATTTTTCACGTTAACTAATATCACCGCAATAGACTCGCAGCCCTGTCGGAAGGACCTAGAGGAATATAAATGAAGAGCGCCCGGTGAAAATCGCGCGGAATATCGCCCGGATATTCAAAGCAGTCCTCGCCACCGCCGTGGTTATTTCACGCAGGTATCGCACTATTTCTCTAACCCCGTTGCGCCGTCATACAGGGTGTCCCAATATTATGGTACTTCCGGGAAATGAGGGGTTCCTGAGATTATTTGAAGTAACTTTTTCCTCTGCGAAAATGCAATCCGCGGCTTTGTTTGCGAGTTATTGACGGAAAACAGTGACCAATGAGAGGCGAGATCGGCTGACGCGAGACGGCCGAGCCAATCAGCGGAACTGAGCTTCGTCCGCTCGGCCGCCTCGCGCCAGGCGAGCTCGCCTCTCATTGGTCAGTGTCTTTTTGTTAATAACTCGTGAACGATGCCTCGGAGAAAATTTTTCTAAAGGAAAAAGTTACTTCGAATGAGCTCGGGAACTCCTTGTTTCCCGGAAATACCATAATTTTAAGGCACCCTGTACAACGTATCGCGAGCTGTGCTCAATTATCAACCCGCAGGCAGTGTCTCTGTTCTGTCTCTGCCCGGCTCCATCCTTTTTTCCGTCGAGTACACTCACATTCTCCAGAGCTAATTCGTTGTATATCCAATTCCCTTCGTCAGCTTTTTCCTCGCGTCGTCGCCTCCTTTTTCCGCTAAGAAACCGACTTGCCTCATATTTCTCGTTCGCATTCGGAATGTAGTCGGCCATCGCGGAACTTTTCTAATTTGTCTTGTCGCCGCTAGCTTCTTCCTCGTGAATTCGAGGAGAAGACAATTGAATGCCATCTCGGATAGCAAAGATCGTTAGAATGCTGCGCCGGAGGAACATACGACATCATTGCTAAGTGGATCACCCGGGTGAACTTGCTTTCACCTGGTTTGATTAATTACACCGCGAACGATGCAATAAAATCGTCTCTCCTGCTTCATCTCTTGTTTCCATCGGGATTTGTTCGGCCAGATATTAATTACGATATTGTAGAGAAGATCGTATCGTTTCTTAGACTCGTATGTTAATTTCAGGTGGACAATTTTTGGAGACGTTGTTAACGCTAGAGAACTGCCTGCCGCGATTAATATAGATTGTTTTATAGTAATTAATACGATTTCTGTCGTAATGAATTCTTTAATAAAGAAGATCGTCGAACAGTTTCTCGTAGAAACATTTTGATAATGTCAGTACATTGTAAAAGGAAGATTCAAAATCTCTGGTTTGATCATTTTAGTGTTAATGGAGCATGTTGTCGAAAATTTGCTTGCTGGTGAAAATAATCGAACAGCATCGTTAGATCTTCTTCTCTCATTTAACGCGTTGTATAAAATGATAATAAACGCATAAAATCCGCAGTCTAATGGCAACGCAAACCAAACGCGCGAAACTGGAACGAAAATACCTAAAAAAGAAAACGATGTTCGCGCGGTCAAGGTAAAGTCATAAACGGCAAATTGACGGCCAACAAACACCTTTGAATTTTCCACCGGAGAATCCAAGGACGAGAACACCGAAGGGATCCGCGGCGGCGTAAGGAAATGTCGCGCACAATATGGAATCACTTCATCGTTCTCAAACGAGCCAAGAGATCCGTGAAGAAGAATGTGCAACTGGAGGTATCCCCGCTGTCGGCGAAAATCAACAACGAAACTCGAACCAGCATTTTTCCGTACAAAACATCCCGGGTTTGCTTTCGCGAGGACGGTATCTCGGCGACGCACATAAGAAGGTCCTTATTTTCGCCCGAGTGCCTCCCAATGCCGCTAGATCCGGCGTCGCCGTGTAAAAACAATGTCTAATGACGACAAAAAAACGAACGAATAAGAAAACATTCCGGAACAAGTTCTCCGAGTTCGCTTACAAAAGGGGGCCACGGTGACGAAAAAAAAAGAGGAACACTGTTGTTTCGAGAACCCTCGCAACAAAGGGCTTGCCGTCCGATGCAGCAATGCAAAAAACACCAATTGACCTTCTTTCGCTTTTGCGGGACCGGCTGTGTAACATCGTCGGGGCTTATAACGGCCGGCAGTTTCCCGTTGTCATAACCTCGGATAATAAGTTCCCGGTTCGAACCGCGGCTCTCCGAACGTAATTCAATGCCAGCTCGTCCGATCGTCTCCTGTGGCTCTATATCAATTTCCGGGGCTGCTGGGGGCTCGTGTGGTCCGAACACTTCGTGGCCGGTGCCGGCCAACCGGAACACGCCCCAGCACATACGTAAGACGTAGGCCGACTCGGCTATTTAGATCGTAACGCTCTTTTATTTATCTAGGCTTATGAACGACACGTCGGGGAATTCGGAGCCCTCCGAGAAACCTCTTCTCCCCGGCGTCCTTCGCGGACGAGAACGTGCCGCAGAGCTAAAGTGGAATTTTATGGACAGAGGCGCTCTGGAAATCGCTATTTACCTAATTGCTGGATATACAGGCCGAGGCACGTAACTGTAACCACTTCGGCGCCTTCGTAAATAATGCGATCCTTGCAAATCTTCGCGCAAATGTCTGCAGTTCCAGGGAAGAACGTTGCTCGGTTTCTTCTACTTTCGCTTTTTCTGCCGTCGCGACGACAGCCGAGTCAGTGACCAGAACTCTGGCCATCCTTCTCTCTGTTTTGTTTTGTTCAGATCTTTTTTAGTTTTCTTTCAATTTCTTTTTCCTCAGTTTTCTTCAGTTTTCTTTCGGTTTAAACTTTTCCTTGGGGATTTCTATTTTCTTTTTTTTTGACTTTGCAATGTATGTTCTAATGGATTTTCTCGAGAAAAGTCCAAAAATCGATGTCCCGAATCCGGGAATGCAATTAAAATAAGTTCCGAATTAATATGTTAAAAAGTTACGCGCGTCCGAAGTTGAATTTCCAGCGTTTTTGCTCTCTAGCGGCGCCGCTCGTTGAATTTCCTGAATTCATCGAATTTTGGACTTTACTCGAGAAAATCCATTGGAATGCACACTGGAAAGTCAGAAAAATAGAAATCTCCAAGGAAGAGTGCAGCTTTTTTTCTAGTTCTCTTCAGTTTTATTTACTATCTATTTGTTGTAGCTTCGTTTTGTCTCGTTGAAACTAAAGAAATTTGGTTTCGTTCGTTTTGTTTCGTTGAAACTAAAGAATTTTGTTTCGTTCCTTTTGTTTCGTTGAAGTCAATGGATTCAGTTTCGTTCCGTTTGTTCTATTTCGTTGAATCCAAAGGGTTTAGTTTTGTCTTACTTCGTTGGAACCAAAGGGTTTAGTTCTATTTCGTTTTGTTTCATCGAAACTAAAACGTTCGGTGTTGTTTCGCTTCGATTCATTTGTTCGTCAAACGATTTTTTTCTCGTTCAATTGAATTTCGCTTCTCGCTGCAACTAGGCTTTAAACAGAAACGAATTCCTCCATCCGATAACTTTATGAAATTGAAAGAATTACGTCGGTACCTCGCGAATGTCTAAGACGCATACGATCCGCACTCTACTTAAAAGTGCTCCCGTACGAAAAAAAAAGAAAAAAAAACAGCGCGCATTTTCAAATATCACGTCCGACGAATATCATCGATACAAGAAAATCCTATAAAATTGCAAGAAGTTGAGGATTTATTTCAGATGTTTCGCGCATATCAAGCTGCACACCCAAGTTTTGAGACGCATTGAAACCGTCTCGAGCCCGATAAAGATGTCAAAGTCTGGAAAGTTCGAAGCTCTGGCACGGTTCGGCGTATTGAAAGCCCCCGGAGCACTTGTAATTCGTTCTTCGCTATATTATATTCGATTCGTTCGTAATTTCAAGCGATCCCGTCTCATTTCGTACTTCGGAGCTTCTTTCGCAGGTCACCGAGAACAAATCGCGAAGCGGCGGCGCAATTTTTCGGCGGTCCTGAAGTTTCTAAGCCTTCCTCTGATACTTGATGAAACTTTCGCGACGCAAACAAGACTTTCGGATGCAACATTTGAGTGACGCTCGCGAAACGTTTGCATAGCTCCCGTGTTTCGAGCTTTTAATTCCAGACATCTTTAGCCGTCCTAAATCTCGTCGCTAGACATACTTGTGCGCGGTGTTCTCTTATTCCTTCCGCACGCCCAATTCATTCTAGAAGTTAGCTCGCGCGTGTCGGTGATTACGAAAGTGGCGTAGGCCATGTATTTTTCGTTCCACGATGCAGTAAAGTCTCCCTAATTGACGTTCAGAGTTTGCAGAAAAATGGACAATTCGGGATGAGGAGATACGATTATTCGAGTCTTGCAGTTAGTTTTTATTGTTATCGACTGTCGACAATTATAAAGACGAGCTGCAAAGCTCGAATAATCGTATCTTCTCCTCCCAAATTGTCCATTTTTGTGCACAATTTGAGCGTCAATTAGGGAGACATTACAGTACTCGGTTTTGCATTTCGCATCCCATTCAATTCGTACGAACTTAATTCAGGCGTTCCGTTTCCCTTCGGTTTGCGAAAATGATCTTACGTTATCGAAACAATTCACTGCAGCCCAAATTAATGAATTTGCTTTGTTCGATTCTTTACAGATAATACTTTGCTTGAAGTATAAAAATTGTTGACTGTATCATTATATTAGGTTGATAAAATAAAAAATGTCTCTTCAAATTTGAGAATGTCGGTAACTATAAAAACGAGTCACAAGGCTCGAATGATTATATCTCCTCCTCCCAAATTATCCATTTTTGTGTACAATTTGAGCGTCAATTAGGGAGACATTACAGTACTCGGTTTTGCATTTCGCATCTCATTCAATTCGTACGAACTTAATGCAAGCATTCCGTTTCCCTTCGGTTTGCGAAAATGATCTTACGTTATCGAAACAATTCAGTGCAGCCTAAGTTAATGAATTTGCTTTGTTCGATTCTTTACAGATAATACTGTGATTGAAGTATAAAAATTGTTGATTGTATCAAAAATAAAAAATGTCTATTCAAATTTGAGAATGTCGAAGGTATTTGATCTTTGGAGACTGTTAGAGCTAGAAGAACATGACAAATGAGAAAATTATCCATTTTCGAATAAAGAATATTATGCAAACAAGTTCAACATTGCAATAATCAAATAAATCACTGGTTCGTTCACTTTATCGATCTAATATTCGCCAATTTTTTCGTACATTTGCGTACGAAAGTATGCATCTCGTACTACAAGTTCTACTTGTTGTATCAGAATTTGTTTTTCGAGATTAGTTACCATTGAAAATAAAATCGTAGTAGAACAATAGTATTCCGTGTCGAATGGTCACGCCTGAACGAACGTGACAGCTTCGCGAGGGAATCGAATTCGACGTCGCGTCGTCGGATTCGTTCGAAAGCTAATCATTTCATCGGCAAGACATTTGATGCCGGAATCTCGTAATTGACCTGAGATCGTGTAACGACAGTCGTATGACCCCGTGACAAGTCCAATTATCCGATGAGTTGTCCCCTTGCCCGTTGCGCAATGTGCCAATCTACTTGGGAATAGCCCTCAAGCACGCGTCCCGATTGTCAAGAGCTTGCCGCGTACCGTTTCATTCGTTTACGTGCACGTGTACACTCCGGAACAATAGTGCGATACGCTATACAAACCCTTCCGAACTTATGGCACAAGTAGATAATGCTTCTTTGTGCGTTTTTACTGTTCGAAAGTTTCGAACACGAGGCGAACATGTCCGCATTGCAAAGATCGCGGATCTTCGTGCAAACTGAAAATTGCTTGCACCGATTGCAAGAAACAAAAATCACAGAATTTCCTTTCTTCCTTTAACATTGAACATACCTAGGTTTAAAAGTATCATAGTGGATGGTATTCGAATTTTTTCGCATTCTAAAGATGCTAGTAAAATTCGGTTCGTTCGAATATATTGCAATAAAAATGAATTTTGAAAACTAGCAAAAAATTAGACAACGTGTTAATGCATTTAATCATCTGAAACTAATGCATTGATATTATTAATGGACTGCGGATTTTACGCATTTATGGCAAGAATGAGTGACTGAAATATAAAATCATAACAAATATTTAATCATTTTATTAGGCTTGGTTCAATCTATCAAAATAATTCAAAGAAACAATACATTTTCATTTCGTTTCTGTTTCTTACAACCGTCTTGGAAAATTTCTATTTTGCATAAAGATCTTAATTATTAAACGCTTTCAATCGAGTGCCGTCCAGTCATTGTTGTCATAAATGCATAAAATCTGCGGTCTTGTTACTAGTCTCTTACAAAGAAACGTATAACTAATATTAAATATAAAATATTTAGCTAATATAAACACTTCTAAATATAATTGAATAATTTTTAAAAATCACATTGCTTCCATTTAATCTTAACAGGCCGCAGAAGCTAAGAATAGATGCAGAATTAAATGACAAGATAACATTTATCTCGGCCGTTCAATCACGCCCGCGCCCCTTCATTATTTATTCAATTAAAATTTTTTCGAACTGCTCCACCAAAAGGGGAGACGTTCTCGTAAAAAGTGCCAGATCTATCAGTGTCACCAAAAAAGTTCGCGTCTCTTTTTCAAGGATAAAGCGGGGCGCATTTAACGCCGCGTAATCTGATTTAATCGGAGAATTTACCGTGTCATACATTTCCCGGGGAGTGGTTATTAAAAGTTGTCCGATATATTTAATCTGCTCTCATGAATCATTTATATATTTTCTTTTTTCGGCCTGATATATCGGGCAACTTCAGCCCTCCGGCGGAAAACAGGAGCCCGAAGATACGAGGAGCAGTCGATTTCTCAGAGCCCACCAGCCGCGTCAGATGACGTTGAAATGTGATCGGACTTATCTTTGCGAATTACGAGATGCAAACACTTATTACATAACTTCCATTTGAAAGCACGAGATGCGCCATAAGGAAGCGTTACGGCCTGCTCGGATCAGGGGGTGCTTCACCTAATCAGGCGATGCGCCATATTTTCTATCTCCTTTTACGATAGACAAAAACTTTCTCTTTCGAATAATTTACTCGTCCAAAGTTTGTTTCGCTAGCCATGACAAAATTTGTTTGTTCTGTCATTCAGAATTTGATGTTTATATTTTAAATAAATCAAGGAATAGTTTGTCACATAATCGAGTCTTATCACAGACAAAATGCAATTGCTAATTCTTTTATATAATTCTCTTGAGCAGATAAATTAATCTTGCATCAATTAGAAAATTTCTTATTCCAATTTCCTAAATGGACAATAGAAAAGACATTTTTATTCGGCTCCTCGATTTTTTTCGAATAACTTTGATATATCAAAAATAATAGTATAATTATAAAAACGAAATAATATTACAATTAACTCCCGTTAATGTACTTAATTTCTTACATTTCACAAATCTAAGAGTACCATAAATGCATAAAAATCCACAACCTAATTGTACGAAACATTTTGGAGGCTTCATAACATTTGATGTAATATCTTAAACCATTTCGCATGAAATTAATCTGAAAATTATGAAACAACAAAATGGCGACTGAGATGATGAAAACTAGTGAAATTCGTTAGGCGATGAAAGCGATGCTTGATAAAGTTCGTAACGTATGGGACACATTCCGAAGATTACGATTGCGCAAAAGCTGCGAGTCGAAGTTTCAGCTGTTTCGAAAGTTTGCAATTAGCATGTATTTTTCCCACGGATTTGCGAGTGGTTCTATGTACGAAAGCTTTTTAGAAAATTGCCCGGGAAGGAAAGATTCTCGATCACCGGAGACAGAGGGGGCGGTGACTGTTAAGATGGTATGTAGAAGATTTGTCAGACTTAAAGGCTGCGGAACTTTCGCGTTGTTAGAAAATTTTTACGAGGAACTATCCTTTGCAGGTCTCCTGAAGATATTTCGCAGAGCATCGTTTCAAAGTTTCCTCGAAACCGAGGATCTCAAATGATTCCAGCGGAATGTATGCTTCATCTCCGTGAACAGAGTCCGTTGAACAACAACATAAATTCGAAAGCCGTGTTCTGCGTACGAGTTTCGCGCAACGTGTGAATATGGAACAGATTTTCTTACGTTCGCAAACTCATTTGCGGATTTATAGTTGTTAATTATTTGCAGTCCGAGGATACTTCAACTAACGCTAAAAATATTTGGCACTCGAACGGTGAACCTTTTTCACGAAAATACGACTGACTATGCTTAAAATTTTGTTCATCAATTTTTATAACATATTTTTTAAGGTATTCCTTCTAGACATTTTAATTTTTCTGCAAACATTAGTAAAACATATGGAAATCTAAATTATATTCTGAATTCAAATGGATAATAAAAGAAATAGGATTTTTTATAAATTAAAAAGTAGAGTTTTACACATTTTTAATTTTATCACATATTTTTATTTTTAGCATTACAATATGTTGACTTATTACAAGTTATGCAAGTGTTAATAATCAAAATTATATTCTGGATTCAAATGGATAATAAAAGAAATAGGATTTTTTATCAATTAAAAAGTAGAGTTGTACACATTTTTATTTTTACAACATATTTTTATTTTTAGCATTACAATATGTTGACTTATTACAAGTTATGCAAGTTACGCGAGTGTTAATAATCAAATTTGCTACTTTAGAATTATAATTTGATTATTTATAGTTTATCCAAGCTTGTCGCAAAATGTTCGATACCTAATACAGAATTTGATGTAAATTATTAGAGTTCTTTATGCGGATCTTGTTTAAAAGTAAATAAGTATGTTTTTATATCGAAATGAGATCTCCAAAAATTGTGTATTACCACTGCAGCTTGTTTGTCGAAAGAAGAGGGAGTGCGCTGATTAAAGTGGTCGTCCAATTATTCTATACACATAATACAGAGATGACAGGGATTACGCGGAGGTTAACCTATTTCCATTAATTTTAGCTAGCACTCATTGTCAATTACTGTCGTTATTAGTGATTATATTAACATAATTATTCATCGTTTATTACTGAAGTTGCTTATGACTTAACCATAGCAACACTGAACTCGGTGTGCGCTAACGTAAATTCAGATAAGCAGATTATCAGTTAATTTTTATGTTATCAAGACCGTTTTAGAGGATATCATATTTATTTCATCACAGACACGGTGATGTTTCATGTAATTTCGTTGTATCGTAGTGAAGGCAAATATTTCACAAAATAGTGATCGGATGAAAAGTCCACTGAAACTAAATATTATCAAAATGAAAACTCAACATCAAAAAATATTTTTAAAATGAAATTTCAATCTCCACAAATATTGTCAAGATCGAAACTCAACTTCGACAAATATTTCCAAGACGCACCCATCATTCTCCCCCTTATTTTCCCTCATTCGAAAAACCCCTAGTTTCAATTTTTTTTAAATCCCATCATTCCACATTAACCCTATCAAAAGCTGCACGATCTTATCACGAAACCATTGAAACGCGAGCATAACAACGAACCCATCAGACACCTATCTGCAAACGCATTACCCTTAAATTGCTAATTCCACGTTGTCCAATGACTCGCAAGGGATGATCCCCATCCCGGAAATTCAAAAAATTCTGACACTTTCTGGACATGTAGAACATATGCAGATATTTATTGCGCAATATTTTTCTTGCATAAATTCGCTTATATTTTATTTGTTTTACCTTTATTTTACTTATCTTCAATTTTATTATTACAATTCGAATTTTATTGATTTTATATTATCATTCGCTTTCATTTTATTATTACAACTCTCAAACTGAACAAACCAGAAAATGTTCTTCAATCGAAAGTTGCTTCTTCCGTCCAAATAGGTACAATTACCGTGCACAATAAATAAATAACTGAAATCGCAACAAAAGTCAAAAACTCAAATAAACAATCAGTGTTTCGTTTTTCCATAATCTTGATACATTTTCTGATACAATTAATTGTTACTATTTTCCGAAGCTTTCTAATGAGCACCACAGAAAATTTCCCGAACGCAGTATCAAGAAATTGAAATAACTATTGTCTGCTACGTGTTTCGTTTCATCAAACAAATCCTTCATTGCATTGAAACGATACAACAATTTTAAACTGTCCCATTTTATAAATACAAAGTTAATCGTGCTCGAAAATAAACCAAAGACAGTGTAATCCAAATTGGCTGGCGCACACGGTAACCGGCTCCGCTACCTTATCGCACAGCAAAATTCGCGGCGCGGTATTTCCCTAACGAGTCGGCAATCGTTATTGCGAGGGCGAAAGTAACGATAATGATTTAACAACGTGACACGCAGCCGCAACCGGCTGCCGCGGTAATATTCGGCGAAACGGAAAGAAATAAAGATTACTCGTGGCGCGGGTCGGCCGTAAACCGGATCTGGGAAAAGCATCGTCTCCCCTTGCGCGCCGTAGGGATGCACCGTGGGGCTACGCGTGCACCGACATATCCTCCGCGAAAATCCCCTCGAGACAATAATCCCGAGCGTGCCAGTTGCAAATTAACCACAATGACTGTACACTGGCAGCGGCCGGACGGCCGCGTGTTCGCGCGCGTCCGCGCGTGCTCGCGCGTGCATGCGGCCGACCGCGCGTGAACGATGCCTCTCGTTCGTGCGTTATAAGCCGGCGGTATAAACGTGAATCGGCTGAAACCGATAGCGATCGACGTCGGAGAAACAGCGGAATGAGGACACGGCTCGGTAACGAGACAGCGCGGCGAACGAAATCACGTATTTTTAATCGGCCGCGGTCCGGGATTCTTCGGATCGCGTTCGCCGTATCAAAGTGATTTCTTTCGCTGCACCTCGCGTCGCGATACCTCCCCGCAAATACGCAACGCGGCCGAATTGTTATTTCCGCGTGCGTTCGTATTCGTTTACGGGTAAAGCGCCGGCTTTTCCGTTCCGCGCGACATTGTTCGCTCGGGTATCAGTGGTCATCGCCTATTTTGGCCGAACGGTGGAATGTTGAACGTGACAAACGTCTCGGCGGTTTTTGGAAGAATTCTGGAGAGTTTAGAAGAATTTTCATAACAATTTGCTGCTTTTTAATGTATCGGAATAAAAGAAGACAAAGATCTCTGTGCGTCCTTGCATTTCTTTCAAACAGCAAAAAAATTTTGTCTGGTAATTATAACATAATATAAAACGTTAAAATCTACTGATATGGTGTCCCATATGGAACCTGTTAACGAGAACACTGTGATCTTAATCTTAACGATCAGTTTCCATCAAATCAGTCGTTCTATTGTTCGAACAATCGACGAATTTTCAACTTCGATTCTACTTCGGTTTCGTATTAAAAAATGTAACCGTACAGATTGAATTCATTTTTCGACGTGGCTTCATGATACAAACATCTTCAGTATCAAGTACTATGATCTTAAGGACGATGTTTTATTCAAATGTTATTTTAAATTTCAAGTCGAAGCGGATCGAGGAGCACGTACAATCTTTTACAAAATCCATTGTCATTTTCAACACGTTTCATAAAACTCTTTCTTCTTGCTATCAGAAAGGCAATTTCTGTATTCTTTTTAAATAATAAATTATTCGAACGAATTCCAGAATGCCCGTCGTCCTACGAATACATTTTTATTCATTAATTGCAGCCGCCGGTTGTCTAATTGCTGCACGATTTCTATAATTTCGTGAAGTACGTGTCACAGAAAACGTCGTAAAAATCGAGATACACGGGCTGAATACAGGCATACGTTTAAAAAGAGCGCAGCAATTAGTCAATTGAATTCATGAACCTCTCCGATCCATTCAGCTCGTTAGTATTCTATTCAGTCAATTTGCTTGACCTATTCGCGTGCTCAATTCTTGAAACTTTTGCTCCCGAACTTCCTACGATTCGCTTACTGATAATTAAAAAAAACTGAATAATTCGTTTAAATTGCCGTTCTACTACCAAGAAAGATTTATCTGTAAATACATCATTTAGTTGGACGATATCTTCCCCCCTCGAGCACCAAGTTTCCCGGTGGGGAAACTTGTAATACTCTAATTATACTGCAATTCATACCGACTTATCATTTCTCGAGCGAAAGAAATTCGAAAGATGATACAATCTCGGATCCGATAAATCACGAGCTGTGCTCTCTGCTAAAATTCACTTCACCCAATTTCACAGCAAAATAACGTTACCAAAATGCTCCGTTATTCGTTTAAAAGAATTAGGGCAATACAGTAAATTCTCCCTGATTTTCCTTCAGCTTGGAAACGAAAATGGACAATTTGGGAAGGGGAGATACGATTATTCGAACCTCGGTTTATTTGTATAGTTGTGATTGTCAAATATTATAAATACGAGGTGCAAGGCTCGAATAATATATTTTTTTTTTCTAAATTGTTCATTTTTGTTTATAAGCAGAAGGAAAATTAGAGATAATTTACTAGAAAATTAGAGAGTAATTTTATCATCGCTTGCATACACCGGTATTGATTTCAAATATTCTATTCAATTATTTTAATCATTTCTACTATTATTTTAATTATTTCAATTATTTCTATTTTTCTATTTTCATTATTTCACTTATTTCTATTTTTCTATTTTAATTATTTCAATTATTTCTACTTCTCTATTTTAGTTATTTTAATTATTTCAATTATTTCTACTTCACTATTTTAATTATTTTAATTATTTCAATTATTTCTATTTCTCTATTTTAATTATTTCTATTTTTCTATTTTAATTATTTCAATTATTTTAAATATTTCTACTCTTAAACGATCTCTGCCTAACCGAAAAAGTTACGAAATTGCAAAAAGTTGCATAATTTTGTGTTTCAAACAGTCCTATATTTCTCTGCTTAGTTCGCTTAGAGGGAAAGCGATTGCTTATATATCGTCAGCGAATTCTTTCGTCGATTTCATAAATATGCGACAAAGTTAATCGTGTAACAAAACGGAACAGCTTGGATCACGATCCGATATATGTATTCGACTGCAATCAATGAACGTACCATGAAACTGTGACGACGGGGGAAGTTACGACTGCGATAATACGAATTCCAGGCATTTTAACCGTGTGAAATGGCTTAAAGGGGATTATAAAGCGGCGTAAACATCGATAGCACTGGAACTTTAATATGCGGCAACGAATTCTCCGTGGATAGAAATTTTCTCGCTCGGCATCGTTTTTCCTCGCGTTAATCGCGGCCGTTGTTTCCGTGGGAAGTTATTTCCATTTGTCTGGCAATAAATCGTCGAGATGAAACTTTCCCGATACCAAGCTATTCCTTTCCTCATACAAAATAATTATGGTGTCGCGGAGATTTCAGTACGAATACGCTATTCATTTACTAGAACGTCGTTTTCTCGGGGAATAAACTTTTCGTAAACGCGACGTGATGGAAAATACGATTGGAATTCATGGCAACGAAGTACTGCTTTGCACAGAATTGAATATTCAACGTACACCATCATGGAAACAACGATGTAAACTTTTAAACAATTTATGAGATTGTTCTTTTCATGTGGCGTAACAATTTTTAATAAAGTAGCAAACGATGCGACTCCGAACAATAAATAATTTCTACAGATGATGGCACTTATGGCACCTGTCGAATTAAGAAACCCGTCTTTTTGATGCAATATTTTAACAGCGACACTACTCTGTGTTTGACGAATAATACTAACTCAGGTATGGAATTCAGGTTTGTTTGCAGTGAAATATTAATTTTGAGCGTACTTGTAAATTCGTAAATGCGTGTACGTAAGCATACGCGATACAAGAATCTCTATTACAAACAGATCGATCGTTGCACGGTGTTAGCAGACCGTTTCGAGGAAAACGATGCGACTCCGAACAATAAATAATTTCTACAGAAGATCGCACCTATGTCACCTGTCGAATTAAGAAACCCGTCTTTTTGATGCAATATTTTAACAGCGGCACTACTCTGTGTTTGACGAATAATACTAACTCAGGCATGGAATTCAGGTTTGTTTGCAGTGAAATATTAATTTTGAGCGTGCTTGTAAATTCGTAAATGCGTGTACGTAAGTATACGCGGTACAAGAATCTCTATTACAAACAGATCGATCGTTGCACGGTGTTAGCAGACCGTTTCGAGGAAAACGATTGACAGCAAACGATCGGATAATATGCCGCGTCAGTTAGAGCCCAGAAGATCGGTGTTCGATGGGGATAGAGCACTCGATCGGGCAGATGCCGGTCATGTATGACGGGGAAGCGCATCGGTGTGCAACGCGGCGTTTAAAGGAGATTACAACAGCGTTTCGAATTTCTGGCGTGCGAGTAGCCACCGGGGCCACAGCCCCGGAATAGTACTTCAGCCGTCATCGCTTCCGCGCGTACGCGCGAGATTCCATAACTGCCGCGGGAAATACAGTAATCATTATTAACTCGGCGCAATCTCATTATCCAGTCGCGCTGTAAACCGCGCCGAATCTCTTAGCGGAGAGGATACCGCGGTAGCCCGTCTCGTATCAACCCGCTTTGTGCCGCCGCGGCCTGGCGAACCGTGCGCTAATTATATATAAGCACTTCCGAGGTTCGCCGACTACGTCGATCCTTTAATGCCGTCAACTTTATTGCGCGAATTTATATGACTGAAACAAGTTAACTATGCGCGCCTCCACTGCCGCCGCCGCCGCCGCCAAACGTTCGATGGCGAAACTTTCCGCGCCTAACGGCCGCGATGCTCGAGTTTTCAAAGTCCGTCGCGGAATTTAATATAACTACGACCATTCCGGATGGAATATTGAAATATCTAATAATTAAGGAGCGTCGCGGTAGACCGCGGTCGTCAACTCTCGATAAATTTTGTTTATCGTCGACTGCGCCCACTCGTTTCTCAACCCATTGCAACCCCCTGCAACGAGTCCGACTCGTAACGAAGATCTCGCACATAATTTAGGGTAAGCGTCCCAGATACCGGCACGTTAAACAATTTTTTTCGTTCATCTACGTATAGATTTTCATCAGAAATTAGGCCTAAATATGTTTATACTATATTAATATTAATATTTATACTATACTATATATATAATATATATAAATAATTTCTACAGATGATGATACTATATTAATACTAATATATATACTATATATATATAATATACTATATTAATACTAATATATATACTATATATATATAATATACTATATTAATACTAATATATATACTATATATATATATATATATAATATACTATATTAATACTAATATTTATACTAAATTAACTTATAGATAACCTATTCGACTTAAATGCAGGGTGTTCCACAATTATTTTAATAGCCGAAAATGAGGGGTAGCTGAGGTCATTTGAAGTAACTTTTTCCTTTGCGAAAATGCAATCTGCGGCTTTGTTTACGAGTTATTAACGGAAAACACTGACCAATGAGAGGTGACGGCGCGAAGTTCGAGAGCCCGCAGCACGAGGCTTTGACAGATAGTCGGGACGGACTCGAGCCGCATTCGAAGTATGGAACAAATCACGTTATTGTAGTAGAACAATACACACTAATCTTCATATCGTACTTTATATATTTTATTATCGTCTTATTTAGTTCAAATATAACACTTTTACAAAATATATAATTTAATAAAGAATATCATAGCACCCAGGGTGCTATTATCGTTGACGATACTGGCAAGTGTTCCATATAAAAATTAAATAGTTTCGGGGCGTAAGAAAGATACGAAGGTCAATTTTGTTTTTTTTTTAATGGAGTCACACATTTGCTGTTGCACCGATCGATACAGCTGATTATTTTGTACATAAAAGTAGCGAGCTGTTTATCGCGAAAAATCATTGGTTTACAAGATCAGATCAAGCGATTTTTATGAAAATTATTTGTATATTCATCGTAACAGATTTTCTAATTGACAGAGAAAAATAATAGCTGTTTTTAGGGACAAAAATTATGGTATTAAGGTAAATGTGAACGCGTGAAGGCGTGAAACACTTGTTTTTCTTCAAATCGCGGGATGAAGAAACTGAGCTGCGGCACGAAGAAGCGTTCATTCACCCTCATCTATTTTCCGATAATTTCTCCGATCATCTCCTTTGAACAAAGTTCTAAAAGTGTGGTAATATGTTTTCATGTTGTTTACGTAGTTTTTTATTATCCGTTTCACGACCCGGTGAACAAACATTTTTACCTTCGATAATATTCTGAATACTTTATTCAACGTGCCGTGCAACTAGTTTCGCGTTAGCATTGTCCACTTGTATGAAATTAATCTCCGTTTAATTCGGATCCTACGATGCTATTTATCCTAACACGCGTGCCATCTAATTTCAGGAAATCTGCGACTTCAACGTTTCCATCGGAAGTTTCTCAATTTTGTCACAGCATTTCGGTCCCAAGAAAACCGAGAATTTAAATCGAACCACAAAATCGAGCGTGCCCTCCTCAAAAATTCACGGTAAGAAATCAAGAAACTTTTTTTATTTCAAAGTATCGTCACCAGGATCAACCTCGCGAAATTTACATTCGCGTAAATTTCTGTAAACAAGTAAATCGAAGCTACGTAAATAAAAAAAATACTATCTTAATCCTTGAACATTCCAGGCGAATTTTTCACGAATTTTAACAGAAATGTGTTGACACCTTCTTGCAAAGAATATCAACATGCATCGACTGATGCGATAAAAAATATATCATTCCGTTTAGAAAAACGCTAATGACCTTCGTGTGTCCTCTACCCGTCCACCAACAAGAAAACTAGTATTATCAGAATGTGCCCCTCTAGAGATCATTTAATTTCATGTGAATTATTTTTTTTGATCCTGAACTTTTTTTCAACCCTTAAAATATTTAACCCTTAACTCATTGACGGCCGCGCCGAAAACATTTCAAAATTTAGTATAATTAAAGTACTTTAATCAATTACATTAAACTTGTAAAGCAAAGTTATATAACATCGATTACTATTTCGACGTTCCTGTCTCTTGCGAATCTCAATAAAATTAAAACATTTCTATGAATTAGCCTAGAAATTAAATTTTAAATAATTTCGTCACCCGCGTAAAAGTGACAGTGTTAATGGTAAAAAACTACGCAGTCAAAGTATTAATAATAATTACGTAAATCCAGATGGCAATACGCGATGGCCCAGCCCGCACAATTTAGTTACAGCCTGTGCATAGAGTCACGAATTTGTTCGAGCCTCGAAACATTTCAAAATTTTATATAATTAAAGTACTTTAATCAATTACATTAGACTTGTAAAGCAAAGTTATATAACATCGATTACTATTTCGACGTTTCTATCTCTTGCGAATCTCAATAAAATTAAAACATTTTGTCGCAGGGGTTACTGCGACGGTTTATATAAAATAATCCGAGAGAGTTTTTTGGTTTTTATATAACGAGAACTTTAATATAACTTGTAACAAAAGGCGATGAGGTACAGTGTGTAGAAGGTAAAGGTAAACGAGTGACGGATGAGACAGAAATATGAACACGTTGAGAGTCGGAGGAAAACTTGCTAACTGACGTCTCCCGGTCGAGAGGTCCTCGTATTTATTGGGGAGAACGTATTGAAATTGGTAAGGGAAAGTCCTTGGGAAGGGCGAAGGCCTTTCCCGAAGATTTTCCGACCGGGGTGATCCGGGACCTATGGTCCGAAGCTGTGTCCCAACGTTTTTATTGTTTTATTGCGGTGTGTACGCCTTGCGTCGGGAAAACCCGAAAAAGGCATATGCACACCCTGTTTTTGAAGGACGTGTCTTTTTATGTCTGGTCCGCCACAACATTTCTATGAATTAGCCTAGAAATTAAATTTTAAATAATTTCGTCACTCACATACGAGTGACAGTGTTAATGGTAAAAAACTACGCAATCAAAGTATTAATAATAATGACGTAAATCCAGATGGCAATACGCGATGGCCCAGCCCGCACAATTTAGTTACAGCCTGTGCATAGAGTCACGAATTTGTTCGAGCCTCGAAACAGCTCTCGGGCGGCTTTCGAGTTTGATTAAAAAAATCGGAAGTTTTAATCGAATTAATCTGGCCGGGGGATCCGGAACGTGTAAAACGTTGCTTGAATTCCGTTTGTCTTCGCCGGCGTGGCTCCCCACCCTCGTTAGTTATACCCGGTGCGTCCTAACAGGTTAACTGATTGCAATTACCGTAAATACCCGGAGCTGCTAATTGAAACGTAATAACGAACCATTCAATTTTCAATCGCGGGATCCGCCGTAATTATTGCGACGGCGATTCGCCGGAGGACGAAAGAACACCCCGGGAATCTTCGTTCCTATTACGCAAGATTATCCGGATTGTCCACGGTGCGTTTAGGGGGGCGGCCTCCGTGTTATCCGCGTAAGCCACCGTCACGCAGAGGGGTTGCTTTCGGTGAATTCGCTGGAAAATTAATATCATTACTTCGCCATACCGTGAATGTAATTGATTTTCCCGTAGGGTGTTCCGATATTACGAGCATGCGTCCAGTCAGACGCTTATGGTGCTCGCAGGATACGGTTGGAACCCCGTAAGGGGATAGCTCGGCAAATATTTCTCCTCTTCGACACAAATTGGTCCGTTATTAATAATTCCTGTTCGCGACTCTCGTCTACGCTGCATTTACACTAGTTTTATAATTATCCGCGCGTTGTGAAACAACAGCGGTAGAAACCAATTATATTTGTTGACAAGTGTCTGCTCTGTTTGACAAATTGGTTTGTTATTAATAATTGGCCGCTTGCAATTATTATCTCTGCTAAATTTATACGTTCGTAATATTTCTTTTCTTTTTACAACTTTTGTGATTGTTTGTAATAGTGGAATAACAGCACTGGAAACCAGTTATGTTTGTTGAGAGAACTGTTGCTCTGTTTGACAGGTTCGTCTTTTATTAATAATTGGATGTTTGCAATTGTTGTATATGCGTAATTTATACGTTGTTGATGTTTTCTTGGGATTATCATAATTGTTTGCGACAGTGAAATAACTTACTGAAATTAATTATTCATTTATCCGTAGAGAACTCTAATTTACTGGTTGGTTTATATAATATTTCCTTGAACGTAATACTTTCTGAGCTAGTTTATAATTAGTTCGAGGAAAGCGTCAGTTTACTCTATAGAGCGATCATGCATATAATATGTTGTTGCGAAGTTAACGCAGTAACATAGACCCCATCTCTTGACTGAACACGGCCAGACGAGGAACATTAAGCAACAGTGAACAGAACAATGCTTTTGTAGAAAATTATGTAATGTCTAGTATCGTTAATATTTAGTTCGAAATACCTCTCACACCATTTACGGCTTTTAATATCTTCTCATAAATGCAACTTGTTTTTACATTTATTCGTTCGTTTACTTAAAACTGATTATTGTAAAGAAACCAAAAAGCCAAATTATTCTGATTATTAATTGTAAAATAAATTATAAAAATGATATTATGATAATTAATTGAGAAAATGTATAATTTTTCTTTCTTCGTATTTCTTCGAATTGTCAAATGCATTTCTCACATAAAATCAACATCTGAATTAAGAAACATTTATCGTAAATCACTAAAACGAGTAACCAACGAGTAAAAATAGTGAATACAATATATTTAAAAATATGTATCAGAATACATATTTTCATCTCATCCAATATATGTATCAGAATACATATTTTCGAATATATTGTATTCACTATTTTGTATACTTGTTGGTTACACGTTTCATTGATTTATGATAAATGTTTTTTAATTCAGATGTTGATTTTATGTAAAATGTGCAATTTATGTGACAATTGAAACTGTTTCATTTGCAGACTTTTGTGTAAAATGCGGAAGGAAATACGTTGTGTTGTAATGAAAAATGCACAAAGCAGAGATATCCATACGATCCAATTTGCAAGTTAATAGTGTTATTAAATTGTCCAACAATATTGCTTTTATCGTACAGTACACATATTAAATTATTAAACTTTTCTCATCGTTTATGAGCGCAGTGTACATACTGCTTTAAAGTTTGATTCCACATATAGTTGAGACTCATTATGTAATTTAAAATTCAAATAAGATTCTAACTCTGATCGCATTGAAACAAATTATTATTAAAACGATTTTATCCGGATTAATAACTCCACTGCATCTATAGCATGCAACAATTTTAATAAGTGAGTACGGAGTTATAGAGTTTTAATTTTTTTTTCAAAAATTCCTGCATAATTTTTCAAGAAATATATTACCAGAGTTCGAAATAAATACTGATCTTTGGAATTTATATTATATATTATACATTATTAATTTATATTATTATTATTATATATTATTATATTTTTATTATTTATATTATTTATTATTAATTTATATTATAATTTATTACGAGAATCGGTGTAATAATAAACCTTGAGAAATAAATACCCTTGTAAATAAATTACCACATTTATTGAAAGAAACACAAACGATTGAAATAATTATTTAACATTGTTAATCAATTGTTATTCGTTGACTACCATTCAGAACTTCTTGCAATGAAGCAATTTCTTTTTATCAAATCGTTTTAATACTTTTTTATTAATAAAATACTTTTCAATTTTTTATTTTACATTCTCATCGGCCATGTTTTAAATCGACCGTATTAAACGGTCACATAACTTTCGACATTCGAGTGCCCTCCCTCCCCTCGCCATACACGTCCAGAATAGGAACCCAACGAACATGATCAACACAATAGCATACCAATCCACAAGTTCATTGATCGAGTCGTTCACGTTATAGTTGAATAGTTCAACAATTAAAACACGGTGCACACTGCATCGTAACAACAATCGCTAACGAAATACCGCAAGTAAAGCTCGAGCGACAACGTTCTATTCCCTATGAAAATTAATTGTCACGGCAAATATCGTTCTTTTTTTTTTTCAAAAAAACGCGGACGCAAAGCCGACGTCTATCGGGTGTATCCGTGGCTAGGTAACTGCGCGCGATAAATTTTTCCGCGGTGACTCGACTGGTTTTTTTCCCCCGTTGCCGACTAAGCTTTTTTCGCAAATTGAAACTGATCATGCGAAGCATGCGTCAGGTAATTACGGAAGCTGTGCTAGCGAACTCGTCGGGAACAGGAACGGAACCGCGCCGCGGTGTAATTGTGTCGTCACGCTGCTCGTTTTCTGCCTCCGTAATTAAAAAGACTTTAGCCCGTTCCTTGTGTTGGCGCCCTTCTCCGACTTCGCGCGAATTAAAGGAACGGGAGAAAATGGAAAACAGAACGGTACGGAACGCGCGGATGGAAAATTTTGAAATCTGTTTATAAAACGTGTCTCGAATGCGGACGCCGTTATGAACACGCTCGTGTGTTCAACGCTGCGAGGTGTTAATGGGCGCAGAGAGAGAGAGAGAGAGAGAGAGAGAGAGAGAGAGAGAGGGAAGGTGATAGAATGAGAGAGCGAGCGAGAGAGGGGGAAAGAGGGAGGGAGATAGAGTGAGAGAGTGAGTGAGAGAGGGGGAGAGAGGGAGGAAGATAGATAGAGAGAGAGAAAGCGCGAGGGGGAGAGCAGAAGGGAAATAGAGAGAGGAGGGAAAGCGAGAGAGGAGAGAGCGAGAGGGAGATTGAGAGCAAGAGAGGGGAGAGAGAGAGAGAGAAAGCGAGAGAGTGGGAGCTAGAGAGCAAGAGAGGGGAGAGAGAAGGAGAAAGCGAGAGAGGAGCTAGAGAGCAAGAGAGGGGAGAGAGAGAGAGAGAGAAAGCGAGAGAGAGGGAATAGAGAGCAAGAGAGGGGAGAGAGAGAGAGAAAGCGTGATAGGGGGCGATAGAGAGAAAACGAGAGAGGGGGAGATAGAGAGCAAGAGAGGGGAGAGAAAGCGAGAGAGAGAGAGCGACAGATGGAAGAGAGAGAGGGAAAATCAAGTATCTGAACCTGCAACGGCGATATAAACAGACAATTTATGTTCATAGAGAGTATCGCGAATGTGCGGTCTATTACAAAACGATTTTCACGTCATTGATAAAGAACCGACAGTGCCACTATTACAGCGCCACAGCTTTCGATAAAAGGTGCTGGTGGCGCGAGCTTTTTACGGGAATCGATACCGTAAGATGCTCGTAACTAACCTTTATACTTTTCGAGTTGCACGGGACACGGTGACGATGAAGCCGCCGAGTAATTTGTTACAGAGAAATGGATACGCCCGCGGCCGTATCGGACCCGGGTTCATCGACAGTTTCAATCGCACCCCGTATTTATTTGCCACAGTTTCAAGATGATCGGGCTTAACAGTCCAAGAAAACGGATTTCCTTCTTACGTTATTTATGTAATTAAATGATTTCTTTCTCGCCGTCGAATACATTAGATTTTTATCGCTTTGACTGCCGCGTCGTTCATACGCGGGTAACAGAACTCTGCAGTTGCAAGGATGAACGCTGCATGTCACATGTTTTCATTTCCGAGATATCGTTGCTGAAATATGAGCCGTTTATTTTGAAAGTGGCATAAGTCACTTTTTCAACAAAATCGAGTTAATGGTAACACTAATTACAATCGAACGGTATCTTTTCATTTTAAAAAAAAAGAAGAAGAAAATTGACTTATGCCACTTTCAAAATAAACGGCTCATATGCTGCTTTGTGGTAAGTACGTTGCTTCGTACTAGCAACGTTTCGAATTGCGTGATCTTTGCGAGCTCGTTGAATTTGTTTTCGTAATCATGTGCAGTGCGTTTCTATTAAATTTTTCGAAATTACGACCTGCGACGTTTTTACTTTTAACCGAATCAATTTCCGGAATTCAATTCAGATATTTTACAGAAATGAAGATACAGTAATGTCTCTCTAATTGACGCTTAGATTGTCCACGGATATGGACAATTTGGAGAGAGCAGATACGATTGTTCGAGCCTTGCGGCTCGGTTTTAAAATCGTTGGCAATCTATAACTATAAAAACGAACCGCAGGGCTCGAATAATCGCATCTCCTCTCTCAAAATCGTTCATTTTTGTGCACAATCCGTGCGTCAGTTAGGGAGACATTACTGTATCTTGATCACATTTTCCCATCGAAGTTAAAACACGGATTTTTTGCGGTTCCAGACCGCGCTCCGTTTGCTTTTCTCGTTCTCCATGTCAATTGGAAAACCGTAAACCGAACAAAAGTATAAAAGAAAAGATCGTTTGCAGTTTGTGATTTCAGCTTGCAGAAACGACGACATCGAAACCATCATTTTCTGCATTTGTCGATCCAGTTGTAACTGGCAAGACAGCGTACAAATTTCCGTTGCACGAACGAAACAAACGTATGCGGTGCACGAATATTCGGAAAAAAGTAACGAATAAAACTGTCCATCGTTGTTACTGGGTTAACAACAGCTGTTTCGCGATTTCTAAAATACACCGTCGAACTACCCCGAAGCGATCATTTTAATCATGTCGGAGCCAGGTATGCCAAAGCTTACGTTCTTGAACTTGAGACACCATTTTCGGTGTACATAAGCTGCTGCGTTGTTTGTGTATGCGTGCGTCCATGTGCCCGGAAGTTAGCTTTGCCTCGGGCGCATCTAAATCTTCATCTAATTTGCTAGCATCTATAGGCAGAGCTGCGCTAATACTAGACACATTACCAGCTAATTGTCGTCATTAAACTATTATTGCTCGAACAATCCCTGCATTGGTATTGCAGTTTACTTACTGTCGCAGTGCACCATGATTTGTGCTCGTTTCCAGTTCTATCCACAAATAAATTATTATCGGGCACGCGCTCTGCAAAGCTGCATTAGATATGTATATATATGTATACGAGTGATCCATCATGTTATGACAGATTTCTAGGTATTTTTCAAATACAGCAAACATGTATTGTTTTGTATAGTTTAGCTCGAGTAACACAGATCATTTGGAAAAAAGTTCTGCGTTTAATATCATCTAGCGTTACTTCGAATAAATAATTCACATTCGAAAATAGTTCAACGTGATTTCGTTCGTGCAGACTATACTTATTTCTCGTGTATATTTGGATAAATTGATGGAATACGGTTGTTTTGATGATTAATATGAAGCGAAACGAAATAACAGTCGCATACAGCAGAAATTCATTGCATTTGCAACTTCGCGATCGATATTGCATATAAATAAATACATCTAAATAAATTAAAGTAAATCAAATATGTTAAATAAATCCTCAGCGTCCCGACACAAATTCATATTTTATTTTCAAAAGCGCACTTGCCATTTACGATAAAATACGCTAATCGAAAGACTGCAGATTGTCTGCGCTTCCGACAAAAATGACTAGCTTAAAAATTAAAAAAAAAAGCGACGTCGGAATAACCTCGACACAATTTATTAAAATGATCGAGAGATATACTTTCTCGTCGGCTTGTGTTAAACTTTTATTTCGCACAAACGTCCGTCGACCATTCGAAACAACGGCAGCGAAAGAAGAGTGAATTTGCCAGGGGGGATTTCATTATCGCGGATGATTAGTAAAACGTTAGTTCAAACATAGTAGCGAACTATGCAAATTATCCTGGCTATTACACATGCTGTTTACTTGCAAATCATGAGTTTCAATATCATTGTCCGGCGTTGACCGCGATACCTGTTACTCAGTATAATCAGAATGATATTTCGTACGAATTAAATTCGCCGTTGCAACGTTAATTACTAAATTATAGTTTCCGCGGCGCGGCGGCGTGCGCAATAAGCGTATTGTTTAATGCGACGATCGGGCCCCGATAAGGCAACGATAACGAAGAATATTGCAGTAATTATCTGGCCGGGGGAACAATGCGACCGCGGCGCGCGGCCGCGTTTAGTATCGAGGAACGCGGGGAAATTTCGATCTGATCAATATGCACATAGCTCGGGCGACTTTCTGGAAATGAGCACGGCCGACGCCGTCGCAAAAATCTCCATAACCTTTCGCATAAGGGATCATAAATCATCGTGGGGCTCCCCCGGCGATCCGACGCTTCTCCCAGCGAGACCTGACGCGAGACTTCTGGCTTTATATCGCGAGAACCGAGCTCTCTGTTTTATGTATTACATAAGTCCGGGGCCGCAGTGTACTCGCCACTCGATAACGTTTCCCATTTTACGTATATACGTATATATCCGTGATTAAGGTAAAAGTACCTGTTACGGAACGCTTTTCAGGCGCGGTATAACATTATCAACGATTTTATTACAATTAACCTTTCGCAGTCGGAGCCGTTTGAACTCGAAGTCCAAAATAGTCTTTCGACCTACAATATTTCCATTTTATATTAATTTAATGCGTTTATACGCAACGGTTACATTTTTAACCATTTTTTTTTTATATACAAAAAGATTCATAATGTAAAAATTATTTTGAAACGTGATGTAACAATTTTTAATGGCGCTTGGAGTCGCCACTCGACGAATAACAAGTGTTATTGTTGAATAATTGTACTACCGTTCGATTTATTTAATATATAATTTTGTTTTTTAATTAATTTTGTTATTAATATATATTTAATATAAAAGACAGTTATCGTATTATTATTATTATTGTTATTATTATTATTTATTTACGGGCTAGCAGACCCTTTCAAATCATGCAAATGAAATACATATAATGCGGAACGAAATAATTCGAGTGACACAGTGAAATACGAGCGTGTACTTATTATGGAACGCCGTTTTCGTACCATGTCCCCTTGTTCCATATTCAATGTCCCTGTTTTGTTACGACCGTTTAAAATGCCCGTTCCATTGGAATGAAAAGTAACTGCTCGGTGAATTAGAAGCTATTTCTCTGCTCCTCGATAACACCGATAAGATGGTTAATGAAATATTACTGGATTGCGAATTTTTATGCAAATGCCGCAGTATTATCTTATCGAAGGCAGAATTAAGGAACTATGCCAACCGTTTCGAGATCTTGAAACTAGGCTATGAATTTAATCAAGCATTTCGCATGTTTATTTTCTGATATGCTACGCGGATTTGCATGCGGGTGCTTGACGCGTGCATGAAACCTGCCATTTTATTAATATAATATCGTCTCTATCGCCGGGAAATTCATTACCTTAGCTAAGCACTGGTAAACACGATTTGTGAAACACGCTTGCAGCATGTAATTTCATTCATTTTATGCGAAAAATGCTTTTCATGCTTAATAGTTTCTTTCACAGCTGACGTTTTGTAATATTGCTTGATGCTGGTGATTATGGCTTAATCAAGGTGGTTATTCGTTACAAGCATGGTTTAACATTAAATTCATAGTTTATGTAAATTCGATTCAGAGTTTATTTACATTTGATTCGTAGTTTATATTTATGTATAAATATATCAATAACAATATATAAACATATGAATAATATATATTCACATATGATAAATATATCAATAATTATGTCAATAATTAATAATGTATTAAAATTATGTACTAAAATATTAATGTATTAAATATATCAATAATTATATCAATAATTAATAATGTATTGGATTCATAGTTTACCTCTATTAAATTCGTAGTTCATACATATTCGATTAATAACGTATTTATATTAAATTCATAGCTTTATCTCTCATGTACAAACATATTAAATCATTTCCGTGCTTAAGATAATACATTTTAGGCTTAAATCTTAAACTTCAAACTCGTAACTTTTGCAGGATTAACAACAAGTGAATTAAGCTTCTTGACACGTTAGATCTGTCAGTCAAGTTTCTACTAACTAAAACGAAAAATAACCAGATTTCAAGAACAAACCTACCTGCATCGATTGCACCGTAAAAGAGCTATAGTCTTCGCGCGGCAAAAAGGCGTCTTTGTGCTTACATTCCCCCTCTTACTAGCTCCGAGAGTGGGGCCTCCGGGAAGAGGGGGAATGTAACACAAAGGCGCCTTCTTGTCGCGCGAGGACTATACATAAAATGACACCACAGTATTTTCAAAATTCCTCCGTAGCGCCACATTCGCTAATTCCGGCGAAAAATGCACAAGATCCGCGTTCTAATCGCGTTTTCCGCATGTCCAACCGGCACTCGAAAAATTACGAATACCTTCGAGGTTGGCCGCGCATCGACCTCGCCGAAATACCGCGGATTCAGAATCCGGCAAATAAATAAATTTACAACTCTCGCTGCTCCTCGACAAGTTGTGAAAGGATCCGGGAACTCGATAGCTGTTCGAGTTGCCGGGAGATCGATATTTCTCTTGGAGCACGTCGTCGGTGCAGAAGAAAAAAAAGAGGAGCCGCATTTCATGTCGGTGCATGGTTTCTATCAATGCACAAGGAAGTTTCGCTGGCGCGGCGGAGAGAGCAGGTCAGAAATGATACTCCTCTCCTAGGAAGATTTAACAAGTTTTTCCCGATTGCCACTGCCCTGGAAGTACACGGAAGAAAGTAATCCTGCTCGACGAAGCGGACTAAAGCAGTGTCGTGCCATATCAAGGAGCAGGTCCGCTCCAAAAATTTTCTCGTTTCGAAAGAAAAAGCAACCGCTAAACGACTCCTGGCACGTGACGCTACCCGGTGAGACAGAATGAGAGCGTGACGCAAATAAAATAAGAAGCCGATTCGCTATGTACAGATATACTAGACGATGTGTATATGTATATATATATACCTATATATATGTGTGTGTATATACCTTCTATATATATATATATATATATATATATATATATATATATATATATATATATATATATATACACATACATACATACACGTGTGTGCCTTTTCTTCGGCTAGCGGAATGATGAAGTGAAACTTGCCAATCCGATTTAACGTTTCCTTTTCGACCGTATTTTATGATACTCTGTTTGCACTTACATATATAGATTCCCCGGGTTGAGTTCCCATCCTTTGTGCGCCGTTCCAGCCAATTTCACACGGAAGCGAACCTTTTTTTTATTAATCCCGCTTTCTGCTTAATATTCTATTTCTCTTCTCAATTACGATGTCTGATTTATTTCTCGAACGTATATTCGTGGCAGAGGATGGGTTACAGCGGAGATACTCACGTTCGTCATTTATGGTGTATGCAATTCGGCAGTCTGAAAACGTGGGGATTGCGAAACGTTGTTAATTTTTGTTAACAATGCAGCGCAGAATTGAGAAATCACGGGGCTCGTGAAACATTGCTCGTTACGATTAACAGAGCAATTGAGCAGTTGAGAAAGCGTGAAACTTGTGAAATATTGATAAGTTTGATTAACAGAGTAATTCAGCAACTGAGAAAGCGTGAAACTTGTAAAACATTGATAAGTTTGATTGATAGAGCAATTTGGCAGTTGTGAAAGTGTGAAACTTATATAATATTGTTAATTTTGATTCACAGAGCAATTTGGTAATTGAGCAAGCGTGAAACTTGCAAAATATTGTTCGTTTTGATTAACAGAGCAATTTAGCAGTTGAGAAAATGAGAATCTTATAAAATATCATGAATGTTAATTAACAGAGCAATGTAACAGTCGAGAAAGTGGAAGACTTGTAAAATGTTAATTCTTCTTAACAGAGGAATTTAGCAAACGAAAAAGTATGGACCTCGTGAAATATTGTTAATCTTAATTAACAAAGCAATCTCTCTAGCAGTCGAGAAAGTATAGGACTTGTGAAAAATTGTTAATTTTTATTAGAAAAAGTGTAACTCGTGAAATATTGTGAATTTTGATTAACAAAGCAATCTATCAGCCAAGAATTATTTCCAGTATTCCCCAAAGAGCATATTTCTTCGAATTGTCGCTTTTGTCGCGAATAAAATGAGTATACCTTCTACACAAAAATATATAATAACAATTGAAATCGTTGCATGTACGTACGCAGAGAAACATGCGAGCCAGTTAGTTCAGCGAAAATAAGTAAAACGTGTCTAACGCAATATGTTTCGCGGAGTTTGGTTTTCGTGAAGTTCGAGTTTGAAAATCCATCTATCGGCGTCCGACCACAATGTCTACATAGTATGCAAGTATAACTACTAGGAAACAATGTTGCCAGCGAATGCTGCTGTCAGTTAAACTTGGTTCCAGTGAATTCTTGTCCATCAAAACTGTATCGGCGATAACAGTATCGGCGATTCCGACGTAACTCGATATGAGATGTCTCTGAAGTGTAGTTTTTTGTCTCGTCGATGTTTCTGTTGTTTAACACGATTTCTACGACAACAGTTTAACGCGGTTTCCAAAACCAATTTTTATTTGGAGCCGTTTATAAACGATAAATACCGGAGAAGAGTGAAAATTAAAATTGTCTCCATTAATAATTGCAAAATCCAAATGTAACTCGATACGAGGTGTCTCTGAAGTGTAGTTTTTTGTCTCGTCGATGTTTCTGTTGTTTAACACGATTTCTACGACAACAGTTTCGACGATGAACGAACCAAACGCGGTTTCCAAAACTAATTTTTATTTGGAGCCGTTTATAAACGATAATTACCGGAGAAGGATGAAAATTAAAATTGTCTCCATTAATCATTGCAAAATCCAAATGTAACTCGATATGAGATGTCTCTGAAGTGTAGTTTTTTGTCTCGTCGATGTTTCTGTTGTTTAACACAATTTCTACGACAACAGTTTCGACGATGAACGAACCAAACGCGGTTTCCAAAAGTAATTTTTATTTGGAGCCGTTTATAAACGATAATTACCGGAGAAGGGTGAAAATTAAAATTGTCTCCATTAATCATTGCAAAATCCAAATGTAACTCGATACGAGGTGTCTCTGAAGTGTAGTTTTTTGTCTCGTCGATGTTTCTGTTGTTTAACACAATTTCTACGACAACAGTTTCGACGATGAACGAACCAAACGCGGTTTCCAAAACTAATTTTTATTTGGAGCCGTTTATAAACGATAATTACCGGAGAAGGATGAAAATTAAAATTGTCTCCATTAATCATTGCAAAATCCAAATGTAACTCGATATGAGATGTCTCTGAAGTGTAGTTTTTTGTCTCGTCGATGTTTCTGTTGTTTAACACAATTTCTACGACAACAGTTTCGACGATGAACGAACCAAACGCGGTTTCCAAAAGTAATTTTTATTTGGAGCCGTTTATAAACGATAATTACCGGAGAAGGGTGAAAATTAAAATTGTCTCCATTAATCATTGCAAAATCCAAATGTAACTCGATACGAGGTGTCTCTGAAGTGTAGTTTTTTGTCTCGTCGATGTTTCTGTTGTTTAACACAATTTCTACGACAACAGTTTCGACGATGAACGAACCAAACGCAGTTTCCAAAACTAATTTTTATTTGGAGCCGTTTATAAACGATAATTACCGAAGAAGAGTGAAAATTAAACTTGTCTCCATCGATCATTGCAAAATCCAGACGCTACATAGACACTCGTTCACTTTCCAATTAAACATAATTGAATAACAATGCGTTAAAGATAATGCAACAGCATTTTTAAACACTGTTCCCTATTTGAACAACTCGTGTTCGTCGCAAATATTAGGTCTACCAGAAAGTTCTGTCCGATAATGTCATTGCAAATTTTGATAGATATGCACATACTCATTTGAGACATATATTTTTGAAAAATGTTGCCCACAAATTGCCATCACGCTGGCAAGAGGTCATAAGTAACGACGGAACTTACATTGCACAATAAATATTACTAAATTTATGAAAAATCCATTATTTCCTTTCATTCCTCAAACGGACAGAACTTTCCGGTAGACCTAATACTATCAGAGAGTACAGAGAATGAAAGAAAATCGAACAGAAATAAAAGATTAGAGAACTACCGTTCTGCGCAGATCGAACTTGGAGTACATCTCGCGACCCTAATCGTCGATGCCGGTATCAGCGTTCCTAGCTAGTCCGTGCCACGAACCCGCTCGGCTTTGGTTTCTCAAACCGTCGATCGAATCCAATCAAAAGAATCTTAGATGTCGAATTGATCGATATTCATGAGTACATATTGAACACGGTCCCGCCGGTAGTAGAAAGCGCGGACGAGCCGTCGACGTGGCCAGAATCTTGTTTGTCCTGTGTCGCCGTAGAAAATTATGCGCGTCCGCTGTTTGAGCTCTCGTATTTGTGCGGTTGTCAGCTACTTTCGATTGCGTGCGGTGAACGGTGCCTCCCGCGGCGCGAATTTCGCCCGAAGAGGACGGATTCGAGGCGGATAAATGAAGGAGGAATTGCTGGAGGCGTTGCTAGTGTTGGTGATGGTGGTGGTGGTGGTGTTGACGATAGCGGGCACGGTTCGGCAAGGTGGCAGCGGGCCGACCCTGGGGGTGGCTCAGGGATATATAGCGGTCGATTACACGGGAAAAATCGTAAGCACGCAAACCACTTTACGATTCAATTCGCCGTGGTAAATCACGCGTGAACGAGAATCGATTTAATGTTCCCCGAACGCGTGCACGTGATGTGGACAATGCGCCGCTCCGAAATACACGATGATGAACGAGCCTCGCCTACTGCCGTGCCGAAAGTTGGTTATCCGCCTAAAGATTCGCCGATTTCTACCACGTTCGCGCGTGTACGGTTCAGGTGCCAATTACCGTGCCCTGGAAGCGGCCCTCGCGAGTTTTCCGTTATCAGTTTTCGAACGCAACTTTAGCAATTTAAATGACGTCTCTCTTAAGGAGTTGAAGGTAAATTTCGAAATTTTTCTCTTTACGACAGCAATTTTTCCACGACACGAGTATCAAATCGCCTTGGAATAGTCGGAGACAGAAGATGAAAGTTCTGGAGCCAGTTACTGCGTGCCTACGATTTACAAAAATCAATTACCGTGCTCCATCCCTGAATATCTCAGCCTCGATAACTGCGCGCGATAAAAATTTCTTACATTAAGAAACTTTCATAAATTTTAAATTCCATAAAAACGAGTTAATCTAATAATAATAAGTCGCTTAAAAGTTCACATTAGAGACGACTGCTTGAACAACATTTCAAGAGTAAAGTTAAAATGAATTTCCTTTCGCGATAACAAAATAATACGTCAATATCGTTATCATCCTTTTAATATTTTCAATTATTCGCTTCTCCCTTGTCCGTTTCTCTCGTGAATGTATGAAACAGCTGCCAACGTGGAAACGTTGAGGTACGTTTGAAATAACGCATACATTCATACAAAGGACACGATTTTATCTTTAATGCGACAGAAGGACGAGATGAAATAGAAATGTGGAATGTTATTTTATGCCGGAGCTTCTTCCTCGCAATGGTATGATTAAAAATGCATGGCACGGTACACAGTGTTCAATGCATAGTAATTTAACATGAAGACGGAACAAGCTGCGGATGGAAAATATTGTTCTGCGCTTAGAGAGTTCTGTTTGCGGAGCATAGTTTAAAACTACACGTTACCGCGCGGCGTTGTACGGCACAATAACGGTCTAATAAGGGAACAAAGTAGGTTGTAAATACGGCACATTAATTTACATTTAAGCCTTTGTTCGCCGGTGAAACGAAGTTTCGACATCCGCGGAGCACGCTTGAATACGGCTTTGATATTGTGCGCGGCGAATGCTCAATATTTCTACGTGCAATAAACTTTCGTACGATACGACTCCATTACAGGCTTCCCATTTACGCTATTGTCTTTTATCAGGTTGCACGTAGGCTGTTGCTTCGGGCAAACAATATCGTACGTCTGGCCACATTCGCAAACATTAACGCGAGCTGAGAATGATCGGCAATGGACTGTCACGGGAACTGCGCGATCCCCCCGCGTTGTCCATGCAAATGATTTATTATGAATTCCGCGGAATCCGGAACAAAAGCTAATGGAAATAGAATTGCATCCTACGTGCCGGATAAAGCTGCGCCGTGTAAATCTATTCGAAACAATAGAACATCGGAACGGCTATCGATAATGCATATCCCGCGCAACGAAGTTTCGATGGCGAATATATTTAACTGGTAAACTTCCGGTAAATACGCTCGCGCCCCCGGTACACTTATTGGCCGAGTTGTCGGCGCGAGAAGCTTCTATTCAAAGATCTATAACTCCGACGGCACGCGGAGGAATAATTAAGCCGCTAAACCGAAAGTTCCCGCTGAGAAACAAATTAAGAAGAAACTTTCGAATCAAATTGAAACTTCCGAAGAATCGGCGGAATTCTCGATACAATACGTTTAGCGAATTATAAGCGTGCCACGGGCGAAAGATGCGCGGATCCGGCGAGATCTGTTACGATCGGGAAACGTGGGAACCCCGCGGTTCTCGCGGAAAACGATGCGGTTGTAACGGGCCCAATTCCCATAACACGATCCAGTAGTTCTCATTTCATTTATAAACCATAACATCCGCTATGATAAGATAAATACGTGTATATAAGCCGCTGTACTTCGCCCAAAGAACAGTCTTGATTTTAACTACCGGACCCGCCGGATACCTTACCAAGTGCCATTGTAATCTGTGTGTAATTATTTGAAATAAAAGCAAGTAGTAAGTTGGGCTACGGCTCAACTACCTTTTTTTTTATATTCTTGATCACCGTTTTACGTGACACGGTCTTGCAAATAGCGGTTATGCATTTGCCAATGGGGACGCCTCGGCGTTGTCAATTGTCAATCGAACCCTTCGCGGCCTCGATTACGCGGCTCGTTACTGTTTTATTTCGCCGTGCATTTACGATCGCTGCGGGGGCCCGTTGTCTCTCAAATAAACGCTGATCAGTTAACCAGCGTGCACTTTTTACGACGAGTCGGGCCGGCTCCACTCGTCGGACTGTTGACGATTAATTGATTATTTGCCGAGCCAGTTGCGCGCCGTTGTTTACCCTTTATGTTTACGCAAACAGCGGGGAATATCAAAATGCAAAATGCACTCGGCTGAACGCCGCCGCGTTTTCAAGAATCCAACGGCGCGACGTGCGCGATGAAGTTGCCGCGCGGCGCGTTTTGCATAATGCTGCGAAAATAATGAATTCGATTCGCAACGGAAATAAATAATCGTTCACGGGCCGGGGACAAATTATCGGCCATGATTCAAATCGCTCGAGAACGGCGCGTATGAAAACGCGTTTTCAGCTTGCGTTGAATCGAATGCCGTGCGCATTTGACGATGATGCTCGACGCAACGTTATTTCGTACTTATCGTAAGAATCGTAATTAGACAGCGTCATTAGAGTTCTACTGTCCAGCGTCGGTAATCTTTAATTTCCATAGTCGATGAATGCTTCTATGAACAATTGAAGCAACGCTGATTATCAGAACGAAGCACATATTCTATGATTACATAAAGATGTTCATCGGTAATTAAATATTGCTATAGCGACGGAATAACATATGCTCGGCTCTGTCAGATTCGCTTTAAAATTCGAGATTCGTCCTGTTAAAATCGCACAGTTATTATTGTGCATAATTACGTTCGAAAGTTTCCTAGTGAATCGATAGGAATCGTATTAAATATTCGTACGAACGGACGAAGTATGCAATGCGCTCGTCATGAAAACGGTGCCGCGTATTCTGCGATTGCACAGTTATTTCTCTGTAATGAAATATTGATAGACCGGTGGAGAATAAAATATGTCGCAGCTCTGTTAAATTCGCTTGAAAATCTGGACTTCGTTCTGGGAGAATCGTGGAGCGACGGTAACGGAGGAACGGAATCGATGGGGCTCCGTTCTATTATGAACGATCGCGGACGTTTACACGTGGGCCAGCTGTCCCCCATGAAATTTCGTTTCTTGCCACTTGATCAGCCGTGTTCCTGCGATTGCACGATTACGAGGCGGTGATTATTTGCTTTGGCAACGGCGCGTCCCCGTGGCCCCGGCGATCGCATTTTCCGTCGAATGGACGTACGACCGCAGCGACTTTTAATTATTCAATTAGCACGCGTACACCGTAAAACGCTACAGCAGAGCGCAGGGGTCGCAGGCCTGCTAAATTTCGAAACACTTTGGGCGAGCCGGTTGCGCTCGCGTTGCGCGCATCCTCCCTCGGAGCCATCATTCACGGCAACACGTTCTTCCTGGTGTTAATGCGTCAGAACATTCGATATTAATGCGGATGATGGAAGACATCGACGGCGCACAGGACGCTTCTCGTACAGGTGACCGAATTTCGTCGGTCTATCTAACATGTATTAAGTGCGCTAATAGACGATCCATTATTTCTTAATAAGTTCATTACGCCTGCCTACGCTCGGGATGTTTAGGCAAACCCTCGTGCCTCTGTATGCTCTCACGGCGAGGAGAGTTGCTCCAGATTGTCTTTAAACATTTCCACGAAGCTTAAATATCTTAAATATCTATCTTTCTTTTCTCCTGATAGTTCATCATTTCGATAATATTAGGTCTACCGGAAAGTTCTGTCCGATAATGTCACTGCAAATTTCGATAGGTATGCACATGTTCATTCGAGACATATATTTTTGAAAAATATTACTCACGAATTGCTAAATAATACTAAATTTATGAAAAATCTATTATTTCCTTTCATTTCTTAACACGTTCCGTGCCACGTGTACCATCGATGGTACACGCTTGCATGTTTACTTAGTGAACTGAACAAATTGTTTACAAGAAATTTAGAACCGAAGAATCAATTTCCACCGCAAGAATGGGCGTTGATAAGTTTTTGTTACGTTGTTATGCGTACGAGAATTAATAATTGCACGTAATACATCAAGTTTTAGTAAAATATCAAAGTGTGAAGATTCGAGTAAAAAAAGCTCGGCACGGAACGTGTTAAACGGATAAAACTTTCGGTAGACCTGATGTATGAATGAAAATTATACTTTGCTGTTCTCTTCCTCCGATGGCCAATTATTTTCACAAAACATTATACCTTGTCCCTTTGTCTCAAGACCAAACATTTTTATAAAATACAAATTCGTTTTATGTTACCATATTTTACATTATTATTATTCCGTTCTTTATGCAATTACGAACTCTATTCTGCTGTATTTTATACGCTTTCATCGCGTTCCGTTGTTCTTAGAACACTTTTATGAAATATAAATTCGTTTCATATTATTCTGTTCTTTATCCAAATACGAACTTTTCATCTGCTGTATTCTGTTGTACTCTTTCATTGCGTTCCGTTGTTCTTGAAACATTTTCATAAAATATAAACGAATATTACACTTTGCTGTCCCCTTTAGCCGATGATTAAACATTCCCATAAAGTACAAATGCATGTTACATTATTCGATTGTTTCTATGAATACGAATTATATTTTACTGTGCTCTGTACACTTTCGTACGATATAAATTCATGATACACTTTGCTAAATCGTTTCTTCCGATGGCCAAACATTTTTGTAAAATATAAATTCATGTTAGACCTTGCTGTTCTCGCGTTCTGATGGCCGATCATTTTTAACGATGATCGAACCGAATCAGATTTAAATGTTCGGATGGCTAGACATTTTTATAAAATTTCAATTCGTTTCGTAGTTTTCTGTTCTTTATATAAACACGAATTCCATTCTACTCTACTTTATTCAATATGTGTAACGATAAATAACCAAGTACGTACTTTAATTCTGATACTTTGCGTCTGATGAATAGATGATGGATTTTTGCGAAGATGTCGAGTTCGAAATAATCATGCAATTACTTCGTACAATTTCGAGAAATCGAAAGGATAAAATCGCCCATCAAAAAATTCACGAAATTCGCATTTTAAACTACATTTATCGCACTACAACGAAAGCATATAAGTTTCTGACGATGTTCCAAAGAAAACTGGACACGAAGAACAAAAAAGTGATGTAAGAACGGAAAATTGTGGCCTCGAATTTGACGTGCAGTAAAGTCTCCCTAATTGACGCTCAGATTGGGCACAAAAATGGACAATTTGGGAAGAGGAGATATTAGGATAAAATAAAGGAGATATTAAAGAAGTTCTTAAAGATTATTCGAGTCTCGCGGCTCGTTTTTATAGTTATTGACAATCGGTAACTATAAAAACGAGCCGCGAGGCTCGAATAATCGTATCTGCTCCTCGAAAATTATCAATTTTTATGTACAATCCGAGCGTCAATTAGGAACACTTTACTGCACTATTATGTCACCAGGAAATAATGAATTAGTCATCGGCACATGTAATACATACTAAGCAGAAATTTCTCGTTTCGGAACTTAAGCTCGGTTCGTTCGCTTCTAAAGTGCTTCATAAACTGCTGAAGTGAGACACTTGGGGCCTGGGAGCAGCCGCATTATGCGGGAGTATGGAGACGTGGAGGT
This sequence comes from Megalopta genalis, assembly GCF_051020955.1. Taxonomy (NCBI): domain Eukaryota; kingdom Metazoa; phylum Arthropoda; class Insecta; order Hymenoptera; family Halictidae; genus Megalopta; species Megalopta genalis. The sequence goes on from NC_135023.1 coordinate 12,914,439, forward strand.
GAATGATGCGTCCTAATGCATGTCCTATATGCTTGCGCATGAAGTTGTTAAAGTGTTGAAATTAATTGTGCTATCTGTTATGGTTGCGGAGTTATTACTACAGTGAATCTGAATGGAGCAGTGAGCATGAAAGTCAAAGTAGTTAACGCTGCCGAATGCTGTCATTAGCATTGCAACGTTCGCGGGAACTGTTCGAATCGACAATTAGGGGTACGTTGACGTTCCCAACAAACTCCGCGAGGATTCTTCGCGACGACAATTAAAATTTGAATAACAAATGATTTCGTGGAGTGTATGAACGTATCCAGACTTCTCCTTGACGCTTTCGAGCACTTTCGAGGACGAAGAAAAATTTCTTGAGACCCGCTGAAAATGATCGTGCCCATTCAGTGGAAACTCGTAATTTCGCTTAAAGGACGTCGAATTAATTTCGCGAATATAATTATTTCAAATTTTGACACGATATTTAGGGCATTCGTTGCTTTCTGATCGACATTTTGATCGTATTTTATTAGAGCATTCGATTTATACGAAATATATTTAATGCGAAATATGTTTAATACGAAATATATTTAATACGAAATATATTTAATACGAAATATATTTAATACGAAACGTCGACTGTAACGACGCGATTAATATCGATGATCCGCACGATGATGCGACAACGAACTATTATCGACAACAAACAGTTCGATCGTTCTAATTGGTACAGTTTTTATACGCGTAAGAAGACAGTCGTAGCGAATAGTCGTTCACATTCGTTGTACCAACGGAAATGAAGTCAGTGCGCGATGTCTTTGTACAGAAGGTAACAGTGTTTCTAAAATTTACGTTACTCTTTAAGGAGCAACTGGATAGTCATCCATTCTTTACAGCCAGTTTCCGTGAAACCGTCTGTGAAAGAATTTTTCAGGCACTCGTCTCCTTGTCATTCTACATGGTACTCTTTGTTTTCCGCTTCTAACGTGAACTACGCTCGGAATTGTGTCCGTTTCAGCTCATTAGAGATTGAAAAGGAACATGCGTCAGCCTCCATAAGTATTTGAACAATTTCGCTGAAAGATATGAAATTTGATGCGCGATTCTAATTAATCATTTCTGCGAAATAATTGCACGCTCATGGTACTCAATGGTACTCGATGGTACGGACAGAAAAGTTGGATAACAAAATATTCCTTTGGATATAAATTGGATCATTTTTTAAGTGTTCCTGCTTAGATTATGAAATGTGCAGAACTTATACCTTTTTAATTGCGGAACGATGTTCTAAAAAGATATTGTATATTCGGTTTATAAATTGCGTTATTTATCATTGCTTTATGCCCCGATTTATTTTTATTTTAAATTTACGGAGCGCTAAAGGCAGAGCTGGTTTATATCAGCTTGTAAAAGCAACAATAAGACATTTATTCTGATTTCTGACGAGTGTTGTCGTAATATTTGCCGCAAGTAGCACATATAATGATTAAATAACTCGTAAATGTGTCTTTGAAATCTGAATAATCGTAAATTAAAAAATTAGTGGCAATCAAGTGACAAAATTAGTGTAAATCTAGTGTTAAATTACATTTGGGATATATTAAAACCACCCTTCCGATCCGCTAGAATTAAAACATTGAAAACATGTACAGTAATTTCTCCCTAATTTGCACTTAGACTACGCAGAAAAGTGGACAATTTGGGAAGAGGAGACACGATTATTCCAGCCTTCCGGCCCGTTTCTATAATTACCAATTGTCAACAATTATAAAAACGAGACTCGAAAAAGAGGCGAAAAAAACACTCGAATGATCGTATCCCCTCTCCTCAAATTTTCCATTTTTGCTTGCAATCTGTGCGCGAATTAGAGAGAAATTACTCTGCTTTGTAGATCAATATTCCATATTACTTTCGCTCGAAAGCACGTTTATATAGAAAGCGTCTCCGACAAACCTTCCGCGGAGCGTCGAAAGATCGGAGACGCGGAAATGATCAAAAGATCCCGAACAAGCAGCGACAGAAAAACCAGGAAATCCGTGTGAAAAGCGCGCACCCAGCACCACACCGTGCGCAACATCTCGCACACAATCGTGACAAAGGGTGGCCAGTGTCGCAAAACCGAAATCCGTCGCATTTACGGACAGCCGGCCGTTTAACGAGTGCAAGCTCGATTTCGGCTTCAATTTCGCGACCCGTTGTCACCGGATCGGGGGCCGCGTATTAATACAAGGGCGTCGAAATTGGTTGCCGCTTGTCCACAGAGACGGCGGTCAGCTCGATCCGGCGAGGATCAATTTCGATTGAATCCGCGGATACTCGAGCGAGAAGCGGCGGGCGTAACGTCTCGAAAAGTGGGCGATGCATGCGAATGCGTCTCGAGGAACCTAGGTCGGTTCTCATCGGGCCGCTCGGGGGATGAGGGTGGCGCGTTCGGACAGGGGGGAAGAAGGGCGCGGAAAATTGAACGCGTTCGAGAGCGAGCGAGCGAGCACGCCCGACGAATTTTTCAGAATGCCTGGCAGGCGACTCGACTTACCTTGGCTGACCGCGATCCCTTCGATAACCAGGAGAAAAGCAGCGAGTATCAGAACGGCGAGCCAACGACACCACATTTTTAACACTTGGTTCACACGTCGTATCACCGTCGATCGTTTCACAGGTCGGACCGCTTCTGGTCAGCGCGGCGCGCACCCCGCCGAGAGCCGAACGAACACCCGTCGGCGGATCGGGTTAATTCAGCTTTGAAATCGGTCTTCCGGCCGGCCCGATAAACCCCCTAACACGCTACTCTAGTTACACACTGTGCGCCGTGTTACGCAACTCGCTCCAGTTAACACGTATCCCGATCGCGGGCACACCGGGAGGAAACCATCTAAAACATTCTCGCGGCCGGTTCAACCGACGATCATCGCACCCCGCAGTCGGTCGCGTGCTAGTTTCAAAGGCCAGCGACACGGGCCGTCGCGACGGGTCCACTCGAGTTCTCCGCGGCGTCGGTCGTCGCACTCTCCAGGATTACCGGATGATCCAGCTCTGCGGGGCCCGGCGGGGAGAGGAACGATCCAGCCGGATAAATCGCGCGTGAAATCCCGCGGATCGGTCCCGGACGCATCCGTGGACGGCTTAAGCCGTGCTCGCGGGTATCAACGCGGCGCGCAGCGATAGACGGAAGCGTCGGAAGGCTCTCCTCAAGCAGGCCGCTGCGTCGCGTCGAAATAGAACCGTAATCCGTTGCAGCCGCGGCGATCACCACGCTCCGTGAATTCCTCGATCTCGCGCGAATCGTCGGCCGCGATCATCGCGACCACGCCGTTGCCACACGGCTGTCGCATCGTTCCACTAAATCCTGGTCAATTGATCCCGAATCAAGCGGCGCACCGCGACACGCGTTACCACTGTGTGCACGCTATTTCTCGATTTATCGGCGTCCTCTGAATCAAATCGGCTCGTCCCAAGGATTGACTGGACCGGAGCCAATGCCGGATGCCCGAGAACACGCGCGAGGCTGCACTGTACTGACGCGTCTTCGTCGTCCTCGTCGTCGTCGGCGTCCCACGCGACGACGTCGAACGCACATGGACCAGCCGCGTATACACGGATGCGGGTGGCCGCTTGGCGTCGCGGCGCGAAGTGATTCTGCGGGGGACCGTTCTTGGTGCACGCATGCGCCCCGGTTGCCGTGCACCAGGCGCGGACGGGTTACGCGCAGACCACTTCTACTTCACGCGTTCGAGGGGCGACTGGTCCGGTGCAGCGGTGCAACGGTGCAGGAATGCACGCGCCGGGTACCCTTGTCGTCGGGTCAGCTGCTGTAGAATCCTCCGTCGCGATACGATCTTTGAAGGTATCGTCACAGGCAGTCCTCGGTTCGGCAAGAATCCCCGGAATTCTTGTTCGAGTGCACGGGACGGGAAACGTTTATGTTAACCCTATCGGGACTCTGTGTGTTTACCGAGTGTACTCGGCGCCTGTCGCGACGGACAGACACATCCCCGCGAGCCGGGGATGCACACTTTGCTGCCTGTCTCGTGGCGCACGGCGACGCCTTCGGCTAAGATCCGCTGTCTTTAAAAGAACGAGGAACCGGAGAACGGCGACGTAGACCAAGGATCTGTATGCATGAGGAAAATTGTTAAAGTTGATCGATTGGGGTGGTATTCAGTTTATACGTTGGTGTCGTGCTGGAATTAATTTTTGTTGGACGAAGAGTAATATGTAATATGTAAGATTATGAAGCAAAAGTTAATTCCTTATTAATTGATCCCTTTTCATATCTTAGGTATATGTAATACAATATTATGAAAATTGATCCCTTATTAAATTAATTCCTTTCTAAACTTTAGATATATGTAATGCAATAATATAAAAATTAATTCCTTTTTGAACTTTACATATATATAACACAATAATATGAAAATTAATTTCTTGTTAAATTAATTCCTTATTAATTAATTCCTTTTTAAACTTTAGGTATATGTAACACAATAATATGAAAATTAATTCCTTATTAATTCATTCCTTCTTAAACTTTAGATATATGTAACGCAATAGTATGAAAATTAATTCCTTACTAAATGAATTCCTTTTTAAACTTTAGGTATATGTAACACAATAATATGAAAATTAATTCCTTATTAATTCATTCCTTCTTAAACTTTAGATATATGTAACGCAATAGTATGAAAATTAATTCCTTACTAAATTGAATTCCTTTTTAAACTTTAGGTATATGTAACACAACAATATGAAAATTAATTCCTTTTTAAACTTTAGATATATGTAGCACAATAACATGTTTTAATTTTATGCAAAAATTATATTTTATAGTTCTCCATGGTATGGTATCTTGCAAAGCAGTCTTCAGTATAAAGCTCCGGTTTTCGGAAACATGTGTCGCAGAAAGAAAAAGTTTAGCGTCTTCCGTCCATAATTTTTCTATTTTCTGATTTCTATTTGTTCCGACACATGTAAAACGATTTGGCCGGCACACGCTTCGCTTCTTTCGAAAGTACAAAAAATTGGATCGATTTGTGGATCGCTTCGAAAGACGAGCAGTTTTTCCGACATCGAATCCGCAAATTGCGAGAACAAATCTTGTGTGAATAAAATAAATCAAAAATTCTTGAATAAAGAAACAATTTTTTTCCCTTAAAAATACGTAATTTTCAATGCATACACCTAATAATACAATATAAGATCAGTATGGTTCTTCGCTGTGGTGGCTGAGAGCAGTCATACGACCGCAAAGGATTAGCCGTGGGGAACATAAATTAGATACAAATGTATCTCCTCTTTTAAACGCTAGATTTACGAAGCTCTAAGAGCAGCTCTTTCATATTAATTTATAAAAGTAACGACGAGACATATATTCTCATTTCGTTAAAGAGTATTATTGTAACAACATGCATTAAGTAACACATGGATTGAATTAATAACTCGTAAGTGTATATTAGGCTGTCCCATAAGTTTCTTTCGCACCACGCCAGGAATGACTTTAACTGGTTATGTTAATTGGCTGTAAGAGAAAAGCTGTTACAGTTTAATTGGGACGTTCATTTATTTTATTTCATTTTTTGATCTTATTTTTATTTCGCGTATCAGAAAAAGGGAAGAAGTAACCTTGACATAACCTAATATCTTTACAATTTGAGTAAAAAAAATAAAAAAAAATCATTAACCCGTCATTTTGAAGGGTTCCGCGAGCCTAATGTTCATAATTGTAACGATCGGGAAATAACATCCATTTTTGCCATAAGTGCATAAATTTCGGGTTAAGCAAAGTGACATATCAATCGTTTACTTACAGTGCCAGTTCTAGTTTTCATTGATTCGTGCGGTAAATAGTTTTGCTTACGGGTCGACTTAGTCAAACAAGCGCGAAAGCTAATCGCAAAAATATATTTAATCATTTCAAGAGAATCGGTAATGTGTGCGATCGACGATGAATGAATCGCGTCGAAAAGGATTTCCTTCTCAATTTATAGTTCCCCTAATGACCCTCGCAACTATTGACAATTCTGGCGATAGCACAGACGCCAGTTACCGGATTCTCCCGTGTGCCCGTAACATTTCCAGTTCTATAAAAATTTCAAACCGCGTTAGCGGCACCGCTCCTAAGTACTTCCTCTTTCTTCGCGGGAGTTCTTGCACTTGGAAAGAGACACACGTTTCTACGCCGGTCGTTTCTAACTAACAGCAGACGGAGGGACGTGTTATTGGACGAACGACAACGTGTCGCGCCGGTCTGCAATTACATCGTTAAATCATTGGTCGACCAATGAATGCTCGATGGATGATAATTAAATGGAGGGAACGACAATCGAACGAGAGGAAGACCCGCGATTACTGCGAATTGTATAATCGCGGATAGATGCTTGTGATCGAAATAATTTTGTTGACAGCGAAATCGACGGAACGACGATTCCGTGGGCAACAAGATTCGCGAATGCGAAGTGAAATTTTACGAGACGATTGGGACCGTAATGTTGATTACGAACTATCACCGTCATTTTTCGAGATACGAGGAAACTTCGCACATAAAAGTTGTTCGGCACCGAGGGACCCATAACATACCAGCAATAATTCTTTCTTGAATTAGATTTGCGGAGAGTGAAGGCCGTTTCTGCTCCTCCCAATGGAGCTTCGTACACCTTTATCCTACATTTGAAGTAAAACAGTTGACAGCGTTCTCTCGACAGCGTTCGTTACAAATTCCATTCATTAGGAAATATGTGTCGGGACTATTTGTTTCATATAATGTATAATTCTGCATTACGAGCCACACCACCGGTAAAAGAGTGGCGATTATCCCGCGGCCTGAAAAAGTTCAGAAGAAGTTATTACGTTTTTAACATTTCCAAAACTAACGAGGATTATTAAAGTGATAAAAGGTACTTTTCATTAAGTACAAAGCACCATTTCCGTGGAAATGAACTTTGAATGTTCGTCGGACGGGCGTGCTATTAAACTGGCCTTGGGTAATACGTTTATTATAATACGTTCGCTATGTACCATTTTTACGTATTATGTACAGAAACGTGTGCGTGTATGTATGTATGCATGTGTGTACGTGTAACTGCTACATTTTCAAAAGCGAACATCTAAAAGAACATCTCGTTCACGGTAATTTTATTCCCGTTAGAACATGCAAATAGTTCTTCTCTCGACCGATACATTATTTTCGATCCTATAGTATATTAAATGTAACGTATTAACAAGTAGAATTCGCCAGAGGCTGCTCGTCGTTTAATTCCTTATTCTACAATGTAAATGAAAATTATTTCACGATCGTCGATTTCGCTGTGCACGCGCGAAATCAAATTCGATTTGCTTATTACGTAATGCCGGGCCAAGAGCAGCACGAATAACACGATATCGCGAATAAAGAACTATTGATTGGTTACGAAATTAACGCAAGAAACGTACATTGGCGAAAGCGCAATTTGCGGAACACAGACCGCGCGGTCCACGGTTGCAGCTGTATTTGCATCTTTCTGCGCGTAACGGCTACGCAATATCGGAACGCTTGGCGAGACGTATGTTCGGCAGTTTAATTAACAATTGATAGTATGGCTGCGCGATAATACGAGCCGAACGGGGTCGGGCATAATGCGCGCTGCAATTAACGAGAGCGGCGAGTCAGAAAATTACGCCCCCGTAGGCTCGGCACCCCCCGTAAGTATGGAAGAAATTATGTCTACGAAGAAATTATGGAATCCGCGGGCATTTCGCACGGATCCCACATAAATAATCTGCCGGCGTTCGCCGTGGATGTTCAGACTGTATAAAGCTTTCGTTATTGCGGCTTTCAGCGTTAAATCCAACCGGCCATCCGCGGCACGTTGCATTTAAGAACAGCACAAGACGCGCACTAATCTTCACGTTCCCCTTCTCAACCATAGGATTTTGAAGGAGGAAAACGGCCCCGCCGCCGTATTATCGTACGGTATGCAAGCCAGGTTTCATCCCTGAATTATGAGCGGGGCTCTGTTTAAAAAAGCCACGCGGAGATTCTCTATCCTATTTTAAATGTCTGAACTTCCGTGGAAGAACTCTACAAATTTATCCGCGGATCCGCCGTTTCCTGTTCTAGATGCCGGCTCCTTGAACTTTCAACTGCTCCAGATAACGGGGGGCAGGGGGGATGGTCACTTTGCTAGATCGAGTCAATTTTTCGCGATCACTTCCGCGACAAACGAACACAATAGAACCTCGATTAATCGAACTGTACCTTCCTCGAGCTTTATTATTTAGATTTGGAATTACTCCAAGTAACAACGACGGAACTGTAGAAGGACCTCGATCGAACCTCGACCTATTATCTTTTACTGTTGCACGAATGATTTGTCGAAAAATTAATCGTCAATTTTGAATTCGGATGATCAAACTTCTATGGTGATAATGGAACACTCTGGCAGACGATGTTCGATTTATTCATGATAGTGGTTGACGATCGTTTTTACACCTTATAGAAAATAACTAATCTTCAGTTTTGTCTTAGATAATATTTTCTACGTTGCTGCATCTTTTTCGTAGTTAGCGAAACCATCGTCCACGTTGGATATATAAATCATGTGTAAAATAAATAAATAGATGTATAAATAGACTGCAGTCTAAACTTCTGTCTAATTGATAAAAAAACTTCTTTTTTGATCGCCACAGCGACTAACATATTTTGCAATCTTTACAAATTAAGTTATTGATATATAGTATTTATTAAGTTTTTAATTAATTAAAATTACAGAAAACGACGATGAAACTTGCTATAAATTAATATTCGTACAGGAATGTTGTTAAAATGTTCTTATTGGCCAATGATACAATGCGATTCACAGTCGAGTAATAACCATAATCACTGGCCCGATCCATAACGATTTGTCGGCTGCAACACGCCGATCAAAGTGACAATCACTATTATTCGTTCTACAATATCATTGTCTATACACGTGTGATCAATATTTTCAGTGACGTTTTGCCCGAGACAAGCCAAAACTGTCCTGTGGAACAGGGCGTTGAAAGCAACTGGGTGCATAATGTGCCACCGCGTATACATCGAAGCTGCCCGGACACATTCCGACTTCCGATTAGTAGAATACCTGTCATCACGGCGTTCTATGAATTCAGAAATCAGAATAGTGCTGGCCGCCTTTTGTGCGTCTGTGATGTGCCGGACAAGTAGTATAGTATTATGTGCTAGGTACTGTATGTGACGTTGGATCAAAACCGGCGAGCGTATTATCGTTCACGTGAAATCGGTTCCCTTATGACCTTTCATTGTGCTTGTAGTTGTCGTACGGCTATGTCGGTCTTGATCGGTACGTTGTTGAAACAATTCTTCATCCAGCAGTTCTTCACGAAGTAATTCCTCATCAAGGAATTCTTCAGCAAGTAATTCTTCATCAAATAAAAAAAATTCTTTAGCAAGTAGTTCTTCGTCAAATGATTCTTCAACAAGTAATTCAAGCAATTCTTCAGCAAATAATTCTTCAGCAAGTAATTCAAGTAATTCTTCAGTAAAAAATTCTTCGTTAAATAATTCTTCAGCAAGTAATTTTTTATGAAATAATTCTTCAGCAAGTAATTCTTCATTAAATAATTTTTCAGCAAGTAATTCAAGTAATTCTTCAGCAAGTAATTCTTCAGCAAGTAATTCTTCAGCAAGTAATTCTTCATCAAATAATTCTTCAGCAAGTAATCTTTCAGTAAGTAATTTTTCATAAAATAATTCTTCAGCAAGTGATTCAAGTAATTCTTCAGCAAATAATTCTTCAGCAAGTAATTCTTCAGTAAAAAATTCTTCGTCAAATAATTCTTCAGCAAGTAATTCTTCAGTAAAAAATTCTTCGTCAAATAATTCTTCAGCAAGTAATTTTTTATGAAATAATTCTTCAGCAAGTAATTCAAGTAATTCTTCATTACATCATTTTTCAGCAAGTAATTCAAGTAATTCTTCAGCAAGTAATTCTTCATCAAATAATTCGTCAGCACAAGTAATTTTTCAGCAATTAATTCTTCATGAAACGATTCTCAGTCGAGCAATTGCTCATCAAGTAATTCTTCTAATTCTTGCAATAATTCTAACAGAGCAACATTCTATATCTTCAGCTAAAAGATCAAGTAGAAGTATGCACCCTTCAGCGAGCTATTATGTTCACAAGCTTCTAAGAATGTAAATTCGACTGAAACAGCTTCAAAGTTGAATGGTTCGTCTAAAGTTTTAATAACTTTCGTAATTATATGAATATTTACATACATTTTATAAAAATGTTCACAAAGACTTACTGCTGTACCCATTTTTGCTCTGTATAAAACATTCAATATATCCGATTTCAATAGAAATAGTTGACACGTCGATTGCTAACTCGGATAAAGTTTAAACAGAAGCGACGCAGTTCAATTAACAAATAAAGATCGACGAGTCAAAATTTATAACACCTGCAAAACTGCGGATTCGCGACAAACACCGAGCGAGAAAATGAAAACATTTAAAAAACTTCCGATTATTCCTTGATCACTTAAAAATAAAGCATAATTGAGAATAAATATATTCCAGTATAATTCTCATTGAAAGAGAAGAACTTCGTATTTGGTTTATCCATCTAGCAATCGTTGCAAAGAATGTTTACTTCGCATAAAAATCTGACGACTGACGGTCATTCTTTCAAATGCCGTTGCATTTCGTCGACTGCAAGCCAAGGTGCGCACGATCCGGCATGGAAAAATCGCCGTTCAAGTTCGAGGAAATAATTGGAACCGGGGCGAATGTGGTCGACGCCGGCAGTGCACGTGTTAAATAAAAAATGAAAGTACAGGCGCAACTGCAGTGTCCACGGCGGAAGCATTTTTTGTAGGCGCGATTACGGGTTTGAATGGCGCATTGAAAACTGGCGCTTTCAATTGGTATCGCGAAAATGTTCAATGCTCGTTTACTATTCATACGGAACGAGCGCAACTTTAAAAGGCTACGCCGGCATGTTTTCGCGCTGTTGTTCGGCTCTATGAAATTGGCCGTGTTTTAATAACGCGCGCTGCGCGCCGCGTCGCGTTGCATCGCGTTGCATCGGGTCGGGTCGCGGACGGTAACACAGGCCACGCCTCGGCCATAGGGAGAGCCTACGCGCGTAGCTGCATAGTTGGCACCGAATTTCGCGCCGATAAATTTCTGTAAACAGGAACAGATTACGCCTCGCTGTCAATGTGTTGCAGTTTGGCAACACCAGCCGACTCTTGCGAGGGTTCAATAACTCGCGGGACCGGCCGCAAACAATTACGGCCGGGAACAGGTCCCCGCTGCAAGAAATATCATTTCTACCTGGAGCTACGTATCAATTGTAGGCTCTCCGCCGATCGTAAATATTACACCGCGGTGATTTACAGCCGTTCCGAAGAAATGAGCAAACGCGCGGTAAACCGCGAAAAATGTGTTTCGAGTACGCAACAAAAACGTCGTCTTCGACGGCCATCCCCCCTCCGCGAGTCGATCGAGATTAATTACGAAACAATTAAGGGAGCTTCGTAATTTATGTCGCGGGGTAGGGGGGGACATGTTTTTGGAATGCAGAATTGTGGATGGCTGATTGACATTTGGTTGGATAGCTGCGAGCTGTTTGTTATATCTGTGAATCAAAATAAGCTCAATTAGCATGTGAATCAAAATAAGCTCAATTAGAGAAAACGAGTATTTTCTAGCTTAATTGTAGGAGACAGAAACTAAATAAAAATATATTTCTACTTCGAATCGTTTTAATACATTGAAGAGAAGATAGTTATTATTTTGAGCTTCTACTTTTTTATGCGTTTATATTTCGGTATTTTATCTAGTTATAAGAAATAAAATCCGTAAATGCATAAAATCCGCAGTCTAGTTATATGATAAAGTACAATTAGAAAAACATTGAAACGAAACAGGCCCAGATTACAATCGTTGACAGAAGTTGCAGAGTTTCAATTGTTGATCGTATGTACATCGAAGGAATTAATTGGCCAGTAAAGCGAAATTTTGCTTTTATATAATGAAAGCTATAAAACATGAATGAAACCAGACGTTGATCTACATGTCTGGATCCACATTTATTTCTAGATTTTAATAATGGAAGCATCAAATTTTATTTTGATTCAGCAGAAATGTATAACGTTAATATCTAATGAACTGTGGATGAAATCTTTATCAGTAGTCTGGCTTGTTATAGTGCAGGAGTTAAATAATTCTCCTGATATAACGGGATGATTATTAATTCTCGAATGTCTGGATCCACATTTATTTCTAGATTTTAATGACGGAAGCATGAAATTTTATTTCGATTTAGCAGAAATGTATAACGTTAATATTTAGTGAACTCTGTATGAAATCTTTATCAGTAGTCTGGCTTGTTATAGTGCACAATTCTCCTGATGGAACGTGACAATCTTCGTTTCTTGAATGCTCGATCTACTTTTATTCGTAGATCTTAACCCTTTGCACTCGAGTGGTGACTCTGAAGCACCATTGAGAGATTGTTAGTTCACGTTCCAAAATAATTTGTATATTAACGAAGTTTAAATTTAAAAAATTGTTGAAAGTGTAACTGTCATCACAAATCATCGCAAGACTCAATTTCATATGCATAAAATGCACTTTGTCATATAAAATGGAAATACCGCAAGTCAGAAAAATTATTTTAGATTTACCGTTAAAATGATTTCGAGTGCAAAGGGTTAATAACTGGACTGCGAATTTCATGCGTTTATGGCAAAAACGAGCGACGGTAATTCAAAACAGTGGGAAAATGAAAATAATGGAGCAGCATCGATGTAATATTCTTAACTAATTGAAATAATCAAAATAAAAATAAAATGCATACAGTAATTTCTCCCTAAGTGAACAATTTGGGAAGAGAAGATGCGGTTATCCGATCCTTGCGTCTAGTTTTTATAGTTCTCGACAATCGGCAACTATAAAAACGAGCCGCGTGGCTCGAACAATCGTATCTCCTCTCCCAAATTATCCATTTTTATGCGCAATCTGAGCGCGAATTCCGGAGAAATTACTGTATCTGTTAGCTGTCCCTTACAATCGATGCAACAAGCATTCATTTTGCACGAAGATCCGAGGTCGATCGCTAACGAAATCTTCATCGCGAGTCCACCACGTTGACACGGTGCAAAGGATTAAGTCAGGCTTCGGCGCCGAGAATGATGCAGTCTCGCAAGTGGGATGCGTTACGCTGTTTGAACCCGGCCGAATTCGGCAGCTTCATTTTCGCTAACTAGCGAAAGTCAGGGTAACGATGCAATAACGCCGGTGTCCGTTGGAATGGAATGACCGCTTTCTTTTCGGACGCGTTATCACTCCGTGGCCGCCGGTTTCCTAGGCGGCTTTAGCAGCTCTCGCGTACACGTTGGCCCGGCTTTTGCGAATCAACGTAAAAGGATAGGTACCAGCCGGTGCTTGGAAACACCTTTCACATCGGATTGATCGAACGGATCTGGAGCAGAATGTTGTACGTGTTACACGCCAACACGGCCAGGCAATACGTAGCTAGCCTCGCCCGGCCTTTCGCGGTCTTCGTTACCGTGCGTCGCTTCTGCCCTCACGGTTTGTCTAGACGACCTAGCCGAGGCCGCGATACGACTAACGAGAGCAACAGAAATCTGGTTTCGGTGACATCCGCGGGATCCCGATCGAGAAACGGGATCCCAGCTGGAACGGCGCATCTCGCGGCGGCGGCGGCGGCGTACGCGAACTTCGGTCAATAGAGATTTCTGACGACGGTTTTAGATGGAATGCAATTTTCATGTCGGAGATTTAGGCAAGCCCTTGATCACTTATTCAACGTAATGGCGCCGGGGGCTCCGCGCGGAAGCCCCTGCATTAATGCCAGATTGTCGTGCTCCCGAGAGTTCGCGATTAATCCTGTAACGATGCTTCATAATGTCCCCTGAATTTTTACTGCGATTACCCTGGCTCCTGCGAGATATACTCGCTACGAGATACCCTTTGCCTGACCTTAACCCCCGCGTTAACGTCCGGCCAAGTTGGAAAGCAACGAAGATTTTCTGCACGAAGATTTGGATCGATAGTGTGAATCGATGTGATGTGGATCCACGAATTACTCGGGATAAAGAGAGTCCAATGCGAGACCCACTTTTTTTAAAATTCATAATTTTCCATTGAGAACACTTTTCTTTAAAAGCAGGTGCACGTTTAAATATGAAAATATGTATTCTTGTACGATGTACTGGAAAATACAGGCAAAAAACTGCGCTTCTTCGTTGATCGAGGAAAAAGAATGCAATTCACTGATTGAAAAATAGGTTCTTAATTCGCTGTTTTTTACAGAAAATTTATTGCTTTCGCCTTTTTTTGCACGTCTGTCGGAATTTATTTGTACATTTTATATCGTGCAAGGGAAATAGGAACATATTGCAAATATAAGGGGAACAGAGAATATTGTAAATTTATTGAAAATGAAAAATATTGTATACGAATATGTGGATACGAGAAAAAAGCAGAATATCGAGAAGGTGAAATTGACCCACACAGATGCGTGTTCTCAGGATATTGATCGTTTAATTCGCATTTCTATGACGCAAGACGATAACGAATATTTCTGTTCGTATTTCGTTTCACCAAAAAATGGGGAACATTTAATTGCTCCACTCAAATTGATGAAACTCAATCGTTCGAGATTCGTTGCCGCGACGAGACGGATTTAATTGGTTGAATCTCGGCTGTCCTCGAAGAAGCTGATAACCACGGAAACAATTGTCCATGCAGTCGCTGCTGTGAAGGGGTTACCAACCGGTTTGTCGCCTTTTCTCTCTTCCGGTGATTTTCTTCGGTCCATTGACAAGAAAGTGCTCGCAAACGATTGCCGGCAAGGCAATTGGGCTTAAGCAACGAGGACGGCGTGGAAAACGCGCATCGGAATTAGAGGATCTTGGAGGAACAATCGAGCGAAAGTTTCATACACCTGTGCCGTGAGAAAACGACGTCGCGCCTTGTTCTTTGAACTAGTTGACTGCACGGGTTAACGTGACATTTTCAACCCTTTGCCGCTCGAGTGGTGACCCCGAGGCATCACTGAAAAATGTTTATATCACACTCCAAAGTAATTCTTATATCGAGAAAATTTAGATTTGAAAAATTGTTAAAAGTATAAACTGTTGCATACGTCACAAGGACTCAATTTCACGCGCATAAAATGCGCTGTGTCATATAAAATAGAGACAGCGTAGGTTAGAAAAATCATTTTAGATTTACAGTTCAAATGGCTTCGAGTGCAAAGGGGTAATACAAATTTTAAGAAGATTCCGAACGGCGTCGTTATTGGATTATCATCATCAAGCAAACGAAATCGATTAAAATTTGCAATATTTTTAACGATACGCAAATTTTCCGAAATTTATGAGTTTGTTAAAATTGAAATGTGTTTCCGAAAATATTGCCTGAAAATGCAGAAAATACGAAATGCCTACGAATAAATGTTTTGCGAGAGAAGACTTTGGAATTATTCATAACTTTTCGTACCGAGTTGGATAACACGGTATTCAACTGCATTGTGTAATACACATTCGCTCTTCGTTTGCTTGATTGTGAATAACATGATTGACAATGAAGAGGAAATGTAAAATAAGTTGACAGAAATAACGTTTCATTTCTCCGTTCAGTCTGCTCGGGAAATATAATTAAATTTGTTAAGTGTTGTTCAATCAGCAGACCGCGAATTTTATGCATTTATAACAAAAATTGGTAGTCGAAACACAGAACAATGTTACTGTTAGAAGAATTCAACAATTTAACTACATATTATTTGCAACAGGCAGGAATGCATTTCCTGTTTATTGCAATCGATGCACCAAACTTTTATTTTGCACAAGGATTACGAAGTTTCTTCGCGTATCGATACATCGATTAATTAAATTATCATATTTAAACGTCTATGTATAAAATTTACGAGCATTCTCCATCGACATGATATATTGCTTCAGATGAAAAATTGAAAATCGTGGGTCTCGAGGAACTGCCTTTCCACGAGCCGAAAGTTAATATTGACATTTTTCGCTTGTCCGGTATAGTCTGCGTTCATATTTCTATCGCCCTGAAATCCAAGTTTATTACTTATCGAGCAAATACATACAAAGTTCTATAGAACGACTATTTGACCAATTTTTTAGCGACAGAATTTCAATGAAAATCGGTGACTACAAATATTTAATATTTAAGAACTTAGCATTAATATCTAGTATTTAATAAATGTAGATTTAATATGAAAATCGGTGACTACAAATATTTAATATTTAAGAAATTATCATTAATATCTAGTTTTTAATAAATGTAGATTTAATATTTTTATATTTTCGATATAATCATTAGTTGTCATTAACTTGCGAGTTTCTTTAAAATACCATAAATCCTCTTTGTGATTGTTGATTTAAACAATGGAAACTATATCGTGGTTTCACGGAACACCTCATTTTACTGCGACTTATACCGTTTCCGGATTTTACGAATCCACGAGATTCGCAGCGCAGTTATTAGAATACACTAATCAAGTTAGCTGAAACGTTTATCTTCCCCGGTTTGTCGTAAATTTGCATGCATTCTATCGCCGGGCGCGATCGTTTCGCCAGCAGCTAAGAAATCGCGGTTTCAGGTCCATCCCATAGTTTCCCACAGCCTCGGTGTGAATGATATCGATTTTCTGCGGCGCCTCGTTCCAGCGATGTAAACGGGCCATTACCCTTAGTACATCTTCCTTAACCTTTGTAGTATGTAATAATGGCTCGATGACTGAGACAGTTTTTCTTGGCACGAGATTTTCGTTTTCGCTGATTAATTGCTGTACCTCCCTCTCTCCCTCTAATTCGCACTTTTTTAATTGAAACGGCGAAGTTCCAGTGCTGTGCTGCACCCTACATTAACACACACGTAATATCTTAGTCGAATAAAGTGGTATAAGAGAAAACTAGGACGATATAAACATGTGTTTTCATCGCTGCTTTCTAAAAGTAGAATTGAAACTGTGTACGCTTCGCTGATGCCCTACGATTATGATCTGGTAAATTACAATAAATTTCTTCATAACATTTATTATAATATGTTGTTATAAATTCTATTAGTTATGTACGTTTCATTTTATCGCACATGTCTTATTCGCAACTATATGATTAATAATTATATTCGAATTACTGTAAAACGTTTACTTGCTCGTACTAAAATAATTTATTGATCAGTTATTATTTAGTAACAACTATTATTTATTATTTAATAATTATTTAACAGTCAGTTTAATATCATATATAATAATATAATAATATATATATATTGTATATAATATATAATATATAATATAAAAAAAATATATTATATATAATAATAATAATTAATATCAGGAGAATATAATAGAGAAATCAATGTTTGAAATCGATACGAAGTCGTTAAGTCTTCAATAAAATCTATTCTCAAAAATAATGTAACTTAGTAATTTTCACACAAGAATGAGACGTTCGAGCAATTAGAAGTATTTCATTACGGTATGGTAATCGATCGCTTCCGAATCCAGCATTCGCGCAACACGATATACATAATTGTATGTATCCATTCGTAACCTACATCAAATATAAACGTAATTGTGGCGGCGAGATGGGAGTTAAACGACGCGGAAAATCATCTCGTGATGTATGGCTTCTAAAGTATCGAAATACTTTGTTTTCTAACGGCGTTGCACTGAAAAGTTTGATTGATCGCACCTTCGGAGCGATACATTACAGAAAATTAACAATTGAACAATGCTTTGGGAAACTGCAGCGGCTATCGCGATTAATCAAGGTAACAACACATTATTCCGAAACAAAATGGAATAATATATTACGTAGCCTAAATCAGCCAATTACATTTCCAAACTCTAACACAGTTGCAAGATATCACTTGTATTATGCTTCGACGCGAATCTTAACCCTAGAAAGATAACCATATGACAACGTACGTAAAAGATAACCATACGCTTCAGAGGCGCATGCTTTTCTAAGGCGTCAATTTTATACTAACAATGGATATTTATTTAAGTTAATCTAGTCATTTTAAAGGTTTGGCATTATTGTAAAAATAAAATGCATTTATATTATATTTTTTTATATTTTAAGTAATTTTAAACTTAAATCACTAGACCTCTATGAAAAATTAACAAAAATCAACAGTCTTCGCAGGCGCCTCTGCGACGTAAGTTATCTTTCTCGGGTTAAGAAACATTTCAGAAACGCGTTGGATGACACGCGTTGGACGAAATATTCCGTTTCGCAACTTTCAATTAATTTGATTAATCGTACGAGGTAACCTGTGTGCTCGGCCCGACTTGTAATATCCTCGAAAACACTCACTCAAATTAGCCCATAGTCAAACAAATAGGCAATTTTACTCGCGACGCGCGTAAGTCCCTTTACATTCCGCTCTATGTAACTAACGACGATTTTAATACAACGTCGCGTGTACCGGTCCAGCAATTTGCTAATGAAAGAACAATCGTCTTAGTTTACCATAAAAAACAGAGGCGAGCTCCGTTCGGACGGGAAAAAACCCCCCCAGATTACGTTCGATGCACGGAACAAGCCGGCCGTAATGAATCCACGGTAGCTGTACGCGTTTTAAGGCAGAAACGTAATATTCCTTCGTGGATGGAGCCACGATTTAACCCGAAGTTACTGTACAATTGGTTGGTATGCGTGCCGGAAGCTTGTGAGTTATTACTGGCTGGATATTACGATCCGGCACTTATTCCAATTTCATTCCTATAACATTTCCAACGAATCGTAGAAAAATCACTAGCGATTAACCGCAGTCTAATAACCAATTCTAATCACTTTTGATGCAGAGCAGAATTCGTGAAAGCTGCGTTTGTAATGATTAAAAAAGACGAATGTACGAAGTATAGTTTTTAGTCAATATTTTACTAGACATTTTTCATGTAACTTTGAAGATTTATCGAGAAAAATTTCATATTCGAAATTATACGTTAATGCGTACGTGTGCGTCGTATTGGATAATTTTAACATAGACAGCATTATGCTTTATGAACATAAATTACTTATACAAGTATAATTACTGTATACATCATTGAATTGCTTATTTTTAGCAATATTATATAATAATAATATTATTATTATACTATACTATATTATATACTATAATATACTATATTATACTATATTATATATACTATACTCTATAATATACTATAATATACTATATTATTATTATACTATACTATACTATATTATATATATTATAATAATATTATTATTATACAATATTATCTAGTATCTACACTTATTATTTTATACAGCTATCACTAGACATTTATAATCGTTATCACTATGCTGTGGATCTTTAAGGAACATAGCAATTTCTGGATCCGTCACAAGACATTTGCAGATCGAAAATAATATATATCATCACTCTTCGATTCCTTTAATCTTCCAATCGTTTAAAATTTCACCTGCTCAGTCGACATAAATCCATAAAATTTTCTTCTTCGATTGCGATCTTCGAAGAAAACTTCCAAAATATAATTAAAGTGTAATTAAAGTCATTCAATTGTATATAGATAACTTTTTGGAATTTTGAGATTGCATATGCGTAAATAAAACATTCGCAAGGTCTCGACATTTTCTAATAAGAAATAAAAAATTCACAAGATCTTAGCATTTTCTAATAAGAAGTAAAAATATCACCAGGTCTTGACATTTCCTAATAGGAAGCAGAAGGTTTATACTAATTTATTTAACCCGAAGGGGACCATAGCGAACTGAGTATTTCGTACTGGCGACGGAAATCGGCGTCCCTTAAAAATTCAAAGACCCTCTTAGACGTAACCTTTGCTCTTGTAATGCTTTCAGTAATCTTGACGGTGATAATTGATTCGATTCGATACAGAGCAAGCTCGACCGTTTATAACGCTCGAGGAATGAAGAATTCTCTTAAGAATTTTCAATAGGTCGTTCGCGAAGTTAATAGAACTTTTCCAAACGGCCGATATCTTTCACGGGAATTCCGCGTGATCGCGTGGAAAGAGTGATAGGAACGAAACGGGAGCGATCTTATTGAGTTCTTCGGCTTAACGAAATGTTCATTTAGCCGAACACTTATAATCACAAATTTAATTCCTCCCTGAATCCACGGAGATAACTCACTGGGATCCGGAGAAGGCCGACTACGGCGGGCAAAGTTTCATAGAATTAAACTTTCGCCGCCGGAAGTTGCTGCATAGACAATGAAGTCACCTATGGCGGCTGCAAAACAGAAATCTGCATGTCTATCACAAGGGCGCCCTTATTCAAATATCATTGGCGAACAGGGTGGTCGCGGCGGCGTCTTTGGGATACTCGCGGTTGCAAACTTCCCGAGCATTGATCATCCCATTGTACAACGGCGGCAAGAAAAATGCAGCCATGCATTTTTATTGATTAATGAAGCACCGATTATGATTTATCGTTTTCTGAAACTAGATGCGGCGAGCCGTAACCAAAGTATTCGAACACCACTTAAACTGGAACAATTTCCTTCAAATTCCATGAAATTATTTGAATTCTTTTAGATGTTTAATTCGCTACAATGTCTTTCTTTAGTTTAATTACATTTACTTGGAATGGCGATATTTATATATCTCAATACAATTTATATATCCTAAAAATGTCTCGTAATCCGGTAGTGAGAGGTTCCTGGGGTCATTTGAAGTAACTTTTTCCTTAGCGAAAATGCAATCCGCGGCTTCGTTTACGAGTTATTAACGAAAAACACTGACCAATGAGAGGTGAGGTCAGCTGACTCGTAGCGGTCGAGCCAATGAGCGGACCTGAGTTCCGTGCGCTCGTTGGTTGCGCCGCCTCGCGCCAGTCGAGCTCGCCTCTTATTGGTCAGTGTTTTTCACTAATAACTCGTAAACGAAGCCGCGGATTGCATTTTCGCAACGGAAAAAGTTACTTCAAATGACCTCAGGAATCTCCTATTTCCGGATTGCGAGACATTTTTGGGACACCTTGTATAATGATTTATATGCTGACAATTTCATGGAAATTGGTCGACGTTGTTATGAGCTATAAATAATTAAATATTGCGGAAATTGTAGCTTTGTATATTTTATAAAACTTTTTATACAGGTTATAATCACCATCGACGTATGTTTTACTAAATTTTATATCTGAGATCACAATGTTTAATAATTTTACTTTAGTTCTCAATGCAACAGTACCTTCCCAGAAATATAAGAAATAATCCTGTCTCGTTGTAATACTGTTTCGGTTTTAAAATTGATTTATGTCAAGATGCAAATTATATTCTAATTATAAGTTAGAATTATGAAATAATTAATTATACATTTCTATAACAAATATTTATAATGTGGATGTTTGCGTAACTTCATATTTTCATAATATAATATAAAAGAGGTTTATTAAATATTCTAACGTATTTCGTATAGACACACTATAACGTCTTGAAATTATAGTAAACTCAATTGAGATTTTCAAGCTTGTGTTGTTATGCTTTCGTTTAATCTTCATCTAACGATTACGATTATATAACGTAGCAGTATCGTAGAGTTTCCTGAAGCGAGTCTAATTTCATCCCTTGTAATACCCTGCATTCAACACTCTCAACTCTTAAGTACTATAGACATTAAAACTTGCGCAACTAGTATAGAAGGACTAATAGTTATTACCTGCGTACAAGTGCCGAATAAAGATCAAATTTAATTGCTCTTACTTTACGCAATGATAATAAACAGTTACAAGTATACTTGAACGTTGGCAAATCGACTGGTTGGAAAATTGTATGTTCTACGGGAATCAAATATTATTAAAAATATTAAATAGGAAAGCATAAAGATTGCAATCTTTTTGCAAAGGTTTCATGGTAGTTAAGGGTTGATTCTTTATCGATGATTGATAAGCACGATTGCAACTACTGCAATGATATCGACGATACAAAGATACGTACACCCATTTTATGTACAAATTCGAGCACAGATTTCTGTATGTGTATTTTATGATAGCTTCACCAGATGTAGGTAAACGATCGAATGGTTATGATAACAACCACGAACGTAGTATAGGCACAGACGATATGGGCACCATATCGCGTTCGATGTCACATGATCTGAAATACCGACATCGCTAAAAAAAAACGAAGGTCTCCTCGCGTCCGCTGTCCAAATGGAAGAGTCAATTTGCAGCTGCAAATTTAAAAGAGATTATAAACATTCTTTTATAAATATCGAAAGCTCATTTGGAAAATAGAGATATAAAATTTTACATCGTTATTCGCATTTGAACCGTTTATTTTACAGCCATTAACTCGATGTAATTAACGATTTATAACTGATTGGAAATTGAGTATTATATTTGTCAATTGTCCGAGTCTAAGTACGAGGAGGTTGCTGCGATTGGAGACCCGAAAGGGAGTTAGAATGAAACCAGAATTTGTGCAGCAAATTTCCTCACTTCTACATAATAACTTCTTATAATAAGCTTTATCTAAGTTTCTTATCTAAGTTTTATGGAAAAAACATCTCGTTTTAATACGGAAATCGATGTCGTTTCATATCTCTATTTCGCACGATTTCATAATTTGTTTATAGCATGTATTTATTTGTCTTTTTGTTGCAACTTGTATGACCGAATCCACTTTATGGGGATGGTCAGTCGTGTAAATTCACGTGTAAATATAATTTGTTATTTTAACTCTTATCCTTCCAAGCGACAGTAATACGATAAATTCTCTCCAATTTTCCTTCAGCTTGTAAATAAAATTGGACAATTCGGGAAGAGGCGATACGATGATTCGAGCATCGCGGTTCATTTTTACAATTGCCAATTGTTAACCTCTTCCCAAATTGTCCAGTTTTGGGCACAATTTGATTTTTGTACAAATACTATTTCCACAATTTAAATGTTCGTGCCTTCAAATATTATTGCCTCTAAATAATAAATAATATTCAACACTCGTAGTAGAAATGAAATATACAAAATATTCGCTTCTTTCTAACGTGCTTATTTTTTATGGACCATCGGTAACGCTGAGTGCGACACGATATGGTAAGAGGGCTCTAGAGCCCTCTAAAATTGAGATAGGAAAGCCCATGAGATGTAATGACCTATATGGAAAGATGAAGTATACAAAATACTCGATTCTTACTGAGAAATGTAAATTTAAGGCATGCAGAAATGCAATATAGAAAATACCCGATTCTTGCTAAGAACGAGTCAGGATAAGGGTCCTTCCAACCACGCCTTCAGATGGCAGCATCAATCGTACTTCTGAATTCTGCAAAGAGTCGTAGTTTAATAATATTATAGCGTTTATTATTGAACATACTTCCTTGGCACGCAATGCTTCTATAAATATATTCTAATACAATATTTCTTTTCTCTTCATTATATCTGATAATTCAACTTGACTATTTCGGTAAAATAATGTTACAGTTGCTATTATGCTACATCGATACTTCTTAAAAACAGCAGATTGAGTTTAATTAGAATTTTTAGAATTTTAGAATTTTCATTTTTAAATGTCATTTCTTTAACTTCTTATTTTTCTTGCATTATCGACAGCCGTGCACGCAGAGATTCGTAGCGAAATTATTGTGGCGACGACGAGTAAGTCAGTTGAGTGACGATAATTAAAAAACAGCATTGTTAAAGGCAAAGGTATCTTGAGTACAGCACAAATAAGAATTGTGGAAGATCTAAGAAATTATTTTAAAAATCGTTCAACACTATTGATAACTCGACTGTATCAAGACCATCAGAATATTATTGTTAATGATTATTTATTTGCATAATTTCTCAATAATCGAGACATGTCTCACTTCACTTCTCCAAATGTCTTATTTCTAACTGCTTCAACAGTGAACGAACATTTGTCATGAACTTACCATGCACAAAATCAACATAAAATTCCACTCGTTTATAAAGTCGGGAGCAATATAGAAAATTCCCAAATTTGTTAACATTGGTCAGTGTCCCACATCCACTATTTGTGAAATTGAATAATCGCATATCTATTGCAAAATCGCATAATCGCTATTACAGTGAACGTACGGGTTTGCCTTGTGCCGGCGTCAGAACCGATCTCGTCGAAGAAAAATGATCAAGAAGAAAGGTATCGGGGCCCTCCGGCTGCGTTATACATCATGCCGGCTGACAATTTTTATATAGATTCAAAGAATTATTGTAATTCAGGTACAGAAGCCGATACCCTTCTTCGATTGATATGGATGAGACGGCCCCGACTTTTGATATACGCTCGATTTGAAATGGAAAATCATGCCTGGATTGGATTCGCACGTGAGCTGAAATAAAGTTACATCGGCAGGTTTAAGCCCCACTATATTTGCCTGCCCTACGTGTCGATACCAGTTTGGCATAATACGTGTGCCAGAATTTATATAGTACTCGTTACAGGAAGCCGGGGCGTTCGGCATGCATAAAATTATTAACGCGTGCAACGAATGCGACCGCGACTTTTATTCCGTTCAATTTGCGTCACCTGCTTGACGGTGAAACGAGGTGAAACCGATTTCACGAGTTTGCTTTTTTTTCTAATCCGTTTGTTACAAGAGAGAGATAACATTCTGATACACTTGTATCCGCCGATTACGTTTGTTAATTAGCGTCGGCACACAGACGCGCATGTTTCGTTGAATTTATGACGTGAGCTGAGGTGTGACATATGAAAAGATTTATTTTTCGGATGCGATTTAAATATATTTATTGTTCAGTAAAAAAACGTCGATGGTGGACCATCTTCAACTTAAAATAACTTTCTCGCACCATCGTATCGACCTGCAACATTTAGTAGAATGTTAAAATGTCAAATTGAAGTAGAAGTGTAATAATTAGATTGCGGACTTTACGCATTTATGGCAAAAATAATTATGTAAAATACCAAAGTGTGAACACATTAGAATAACAAAAATAACGACACAAAATGCGATAATAAACACTGGAAAAATTTCAGAATATTCTTATCGTCCCTTCAATTTATGAATATTATTAGAAGGAGAAATACATTTTTATTGAAATTCTGACCCTTGCAATTAGATTGGAATATTTCTACCTCGCATAAACATCCGCAGTCTCGTAACAATATTCAATCAAGACTTTATTTATAATAATATATCAAGTACATCTTTCTTGATTATCGTAAAGGTATTTTCGTATACAAAAGATTGCGATCAAGCATAAGGAGCTGCTAATAACTTCTCAAATCCAACAGAAGCTCATCGTAAGGCCAACTGGTTTATACAGGGTGTCCCAAAAATGTTCCTGAGGCAATTTGAAGTAATCTTTTCCTTAACGAAAATGCAATCCGCGCCTTTGTTTGCGAGTTATTAACGAAAAACTTTGACCAATGAGAGGCGAGGTCAGCTGACTCGTGGCGGTCCAGCCAACGAGCGCAATAAACCTCATTGGCTCGGCCGCCACGAGTCAGCTGATCTCGCCTCTCATTGGTCAGTGTTTATCATTAATAATTCGTAAACAAAGCCGCGAATTGCATTTTCGCTAAGGGAAAAGTTGCTTCAAATGACGCGAGGAACCCCTCATTTCCGGATTGCGAGACATTCTCGGGACAGCCTGTAGAACAACGTCGACAATTTTGATCATCGACAAAAGCATTAAGACGTAGACCAAGCGGAACAACAATCCGAAAATCCCGCGAGAACTGGCAAAGGGGTGGCGTATCCGCGAGGAGTACGCTATCCGGCGCGGTAGAAACTTGATTCCCACAAACGAGCCACGAAAACGCCGCTTGCAGCCCCGGTTTCGCCGACATCACGCCGAACTAATTCCGAAGTTGCGGCGGGCTCGCATAAAATTAAGAAAATCTATCCGCGCCCCCGAAACTTCGCGTTCCCGTTACCATTTTTTTTTACTCCTGCTTCTTTTTTTTCCGGCCGGAAAGAAGCCGCGCTGTTCCGCGATGAATATGAAATACAAAGTTGCCCGAAGAAAGCGGCGTGGGTGGAGAAGGCGAGGACGCCGGGGCGAACGGGGCGGGGTGCGAAGGGGGGAGGCGGGGTTCGGGGATGGTGGCGGATGTCGGTGGGATGGCGGGAGCAGAAAGAGAAAAGGGAGGCGAGCACAGACGCGCGCGCGGCAGTCCCTGGCAGCAACTTAAATTGACTCGATAAAAGTTCGCGGAATAAAGCGGCCCTGGGCTTCGCCACTATATCAGAAACATCTGCCAAACGTTATTACAACTTTGAATAAAGAACGGCGCCGGTCGAGCTGCCGTGGGGAGGCCGAGGAGGAAGTCGGGGGTGCTAACCGGTCCGAGAAAGAGAGGAAACTTCCTTTTCTCGCGGTAACGACGACGACGACGACGACGAGGACGACGAAGCCCGGCAGAATCTCGCCCTCATCCCTGGCCTCGCGCGCGCGCGCACGCTCGCGGCTCGACCGACCGGAGAGCGAAAACTTTTTCGCTCCTCGACCGTGAGAACTTCGCCGATAAATCAAGTCGTTATTTTAATTTTTCCGGACCGGCCCGTACCGCCGCGACACGCGAGCCTCTCGCCGACGACGCGGCGTTCCTTTTGCCTTTTCGGAACGTCCGACGACTTCTGTGCGCCGCTAATTGATGGGCTTTCTGGAAACGCGAGCCGCGTCGATACCTTCCGAGAGCACGGTGCGTGCGCGGTTAATTCCTCTTAATATGGCTGGCTTTGTATGTTTCGTTCGCGTAGTGTGGTCCGTTGTGGAACGTTCGGAGAATTGCTCGATTTTGACCGAACGCGATAAGTGCCGAAAATCCCGCGAAATCTAAGTAAGTTGCTTGACACTAGATTTAAGGAACCCGTCAAAATGACGGGTCACTAGTTTTTTAAATTTTGCGACTATTCATATCGTGAAGATACATTTATGAGTTATTTATTCAATTTATATGTTGCTCACGGCAAATGTTACAATAACACTTGTTAAAAATCAGAGCAAACATCTTATTGTTACTTTTATCAATTAAAATAAAGCAGCTGTGTTTTGTGCTCCGTGAATCTAGCGTCAATGAAGCTGAAAGAAGGAAGCTTAAATTTTGTCGCAGTGGATGGTATTGTAAGTGTTTCAATTAATAAACATTCTAGTAAAATTCAGTTTATTCGAGAAATTAGTGTCATCCGTTTGTCTATCAATATCGCGGCGCACAGTGTGTATAATTGTTTCTGTGACAAACTGCTACAATATATGCCATGAATCTCTTTCAGAGAAATTCATTCGTCGAAAAGGAGAAGACAGCGGTTTTCCATAAAAATTAGCCAGTCCGTCGCGATTTCTGTCATTTGTCGACTTCCTTAGACCGAGAAAAGCATTTTTCTACCGTTCTCCGATACTTTCTCTATATCTATCCAGTGCAAATGCTGCATATAGCTGTTGCAACAGGTTTACAACCATGATTAAACCCGTAGCGCGACACGTGTTGTAAATCCTCGTTTTTATTGACTCGAGGGTCCGCGCGTGTATTTCATCAAAGTTAACTAGTTCAGACGAATGATTTCATTATTTACGAATATAATTCGTTGAAATCCACAGCCCCTGTCTCTCGCATCTGCGCTAAAGCAGTTTTATTTTGCATAACGACCGGCTAAGTAATACAAACGTAATTGCCACGAAATAAACAGCGAAGTTCGAGATCGGCGATTAACAAACTTGAACAGAAGAAAATGAGAACCGTGAAGTAATGGTGCCGAAGTGGACGCGACCGGTCTTATCGGTAATTCCGGCGATATAAGAGAGCATCGATCATCGAAAACCGGAGAAAACTGGTGATCGAGTCGAATCAATTAAAATCGTTGGGCGACGACGTGGTGAATCGTGAACTGGTGGTTCGTCAGGGTAGAAACAAACAGACAGCCGGCACCCGATACCTTGTATCTCGATTTATAATGTAATCGGTTCTTCCCTCGGAGGTTTTCAATGGGCCCGTCGATCTCTGCCGAGCGGCCATTTACGACGTGAAACCGCGGGGCCGACGATTTCACCGACGAGGAAAAAGAGAAGCTGGAAAAAATAAAGTGGGAACACACTTGTCCATATCTTGACCGAGGATCTTTTGTGGTGGCTCCTGGTCTTCGAAGCTCTGCTACGTTCGAACCCGATATCTTTTGATCGGCTACCTTCCTTTCAACGAGATAGACTTCTTCGACGAATCCTCCTTTGCCTGCTTCTCGTCTCTCTCTCTCTCTCTCTCTCTCTCTCTCTCTCTCTTTTTCTCTCTCTCTCTCTCTCTCTCTCCCTGTCTCTCACTCTCTCTTTCTTTCCCTCTGTTCCTCTCTAGTTTCCCCGTCTCCTTCCATCTGCTCCTTTTAACCAGCTTGGTCACGTCCTCGCGGTTTTGTTCGGTAAACAAACCGACGATTGTTGCGGTCCGTCCGCACGCCATTTCGCGGTCACTGTGAAAAATCCATTAGAACCACGCTTCCTCGGCTGAGACAATCGAGAGGCTCAGTGGAAAACAGGCAGATGCCACAATTTTATCGGGTCGTTAACCCTCTATTGCGTGGGTTTTTATGGCGAGTTAAAAAATATATGCGCGGTTGTTGCTGCACTTGAATAATACATGTAAAGGAAATAAACGAAAGGAATTACGAAGAAGCTGTAACATTTAATTTTTTTTATTAATCTCTGTTACTGTTCGCATGTGGGCACTTCGTTGGCACACAAGTACAAAAAGATATTGTAAGTTTTTTATTTCATATGTGGAAATCGTGAAAACAATTTTATAGAACAATTGAGCCGTTTATTTTGAAAGTGGCATAAGTCACTTTGTTTTTAGGTCGATATATTTAAGGGTTTGCGTTTTAACGCGTTTAAAAATATGGATGCTAACTTTCGAGAAGATTTACTTGTATTTGTTATCTCAGGATACTGATATTTTTCTCAGTATAAATAATTTCGTATAAACTTTAAAAAATCACCACTTTTCATTACGGTAAAGTGACTTATGCCACTTTCAAAATAAACGGCTCAATTATTGACATCTATCGATGCTGGACATAATTAAAATGCTCAATAACTGTACTCCATTGTTTAACATCGCTCCTTTTTCTCATTTTATCACAGTTACATTATTGAAACAGGCAGACTTTTCTCCCGTTGATCGATAAACCAGTCATTGTATAATATAATAGCAATCTAATCATTTTATTATCGATTTTGAAACAATACAAATTATTATTGTACAAATTGAATAGTATGCTCCGATCGAAAATATTAAAATTTAACTTGCAAGTTATGGGGCTCTAAGTGCACTTTGATTCTGTCAAAGATCGGTTAT
Source organism: Megalopta genalis (assembly GCF_051020955.1). Taxonomy (NCBI): domain Eukaryota; kingdom Metazoa; phylum Arthropoda; class Insecta; order Hymenoptera; family Halictidae; genus Megalopta; species Megalopta genalis. Next base: position 12,943,723 of record NC_135023.1, read on the forward strand.
GGCGTTAAGGAACAGTTTCATAAAATTATGCGAAAGCAATATTACATTTGAAATTATTACTTTCGAAGGTTGTTAAATAGAACTGTAGAGATAAATATTTTACGATCTTAATCTACGCGTGCCTTTCATCTCACTGCTCCCCTTGGTCAAAGTAATATGAAATGTTAATGGGATCATCCTTCTGTATAAATTAGAACCTCAAAGATGCGGATGCAAAAGAGTATTTCCTAGTATACTCGAACTTCGCTAAGTTGACCAATAATTCAAAATTCAAAATTCCAGTTCAATTCTCTTTGGTAATCTGTATCGTCGTCAGCGTAACTGAATAATCTTAACATTCGAAACAATTCGAATGAAATATTCTACTAAAACGTATTCATTCGAATAATTCTTTCTGCTAAATACTTATTCGTAACAATTCAAATAAAATATAGTCTACTAAGAAGAATTCATTCGAATTATTATTCTTGATAAATACACACTCATTCGAAAGAATTCGAATAATTATTCTTGATAAATACACACTCTTATTCGGAAGAATTCGAATAATTATTCTTGATAGATACACACTTATTCGAAAGCATTCGAATAATTATTCTTGATAAATACACACTTATTCGAAAGAATTCGAATTGTTCTTGATAAATACACATTTATACTAAAGAATTCGAATAATTGTTCTTGATAAATTCTTCGAATACTTTCGAATAATTATTTTTGATAAATACACTTATTCGAAAGAATTCGAATAATTATTTTTGATAAATACACTTATTCGAAAGAATTCGAATAATTATTTTTGATAAATACACTTATTCGAAAGAATTCGAATAATTATTTTTGATAAATACACTTATTCGAAAGAATTCGAATAATTATTTTTGATAAATACACTTATTCGAAAGAATTCGAATAATTATTTTTGATAAATACACTTATTCGAAAGAATTCGAATAATTATTTTTGATAAATACACTTATTCGAAAGAATTCGATTAATTATTCTTGATAAATACACTAATTCGAAAGAATTCGAATAATTATTCTTCATAAATATATTCATTCGAAAGAATTCGAATATTTATTCTTGATGAATACACTAATTCGAAAGAATTCAAATAATTATTCTTGATAAATACACTAATTCGAAAGAATTCGAATAATCATTCTAGATAAATACTTATCCGAAACAATCCGAATAAATATATCAATCCGAGGGGACTTCGAAGAACGGCCAACGGTGGTCGAAAGTGAAATTGTTATTTTCGTCTCCGGTCACCGGAGCCGAATAAATTCCATCCGCCGGAATCCGTGAAGTCGTGGCTAATGGGCACGGTCTTCGTGGTCGTGTCGAAGTCGCAATTGATATTACCGATCGGATCCCGAAGAAAGCAATCGTAACGGAGAAATGGAGATCAAGGAGCCGGTCGCTTGGGAAGGTGGTGCAGCCGGCCGGATCGATTGGAATTAATCGAATCTCCGTGTAGGGAGGTGCGCCGGGTTAGCCGAGATTTCTGGCGATTTAATTCCGTGGCCGAGTTTCCATCGTCGGCTGGCTGGCAGCCGTGGAATCTCCCATTCGGCCACGGATCCCGGTCCGATTCCATTGATAGCGTCGGACGCGAATGGCGCTGCAGGCTGCCATGCCGTGAGCGGGCACGTTCGATCCTCGGAAGTCGAGGATTCCGCGGCGGCCATTAGTAACCGAATTAATTAGGCAAATCGGTAGCCACGATGCAGTTACAATTAATCTGTACCGCGATTCCGCGTGCAGAGCTATTCCGAACGGCTGTACATTCTGCGGCGGGTAATTGCGCGCGGTTCCACCACCGGCGCCGTTTCTGTCGTTCGATAACAAAATAGCCTCCGACACCCCCGCCGCCCCGGATACACCCCCGGCACCCCTCCGCGGCGAACTTCCGGCCCGCTACGGCCGACCGATGTTTTTGTTAATTATAGTCCGCCGGGTAATTGAGATACGTTCGGAAATCCGTGGCGCAGTATCTCGGAGAGCTGCCAGACTTTATCGAGCCTGATCGTTAGCTTTTTCCGTTTCCCTGATCGACACCGGCCGAGCCACTGATGTATCCCTTCTCTCGTCTTCTAGACTTTTCTGGCCGCGAATTGTTTGCTCGAATTTCAAAATTCATTTCGACACCAGTTCATTGTGTCTTTCTCGTTTTTCCTTATTCAGATCAGACGGACTCTAGGAGTTATATGGAATTATATTAGTTTATCCAGCAGATTGCACGTTCTTTTACTATACTTAATATTGTTGCATTGGTTTTCATCTTTTTTTAACTTCGTAGGTTCTTTTATGAAATGATACAAATACGAGCAAGCTTTGCTATTAGGTTCGCAAAGTAGGGACCTCACAGTCATGAGTAAGAAAATTCTATAGTTTTTGAGTCTTTTTATCAGGCCAGTTCTTTGCGTATTCTAATAGGGCCATTGTCAAACCTACGATCTTGATATTTATGTTACAATTGCATTTTGAAGCCCTTATAATGCCAATTCGTGACAATCAAACCACAAGTTCCTAATTTTATTGGAAATAAAAGAGCGAAAGGATGTGTTGAAAAAGTAATGGATGTCTCCTACGATTTCAATTTTGAATATTAATTTGAATAAATAAATTATTATCATTTGATGAAATTTTTAGGATTCTTGGTAACACATTAAGTGCAGAATGAATATAATACAACAAAAAGGATGAACACGTTAAGTGCCGAATATCATCATCGAAAATTCCGACAATATGAAAGTTGCACAATTAATTAAACCGAAACTAAAAAGTTAAAATTTACCGTAGGAAATGTTAGTTCAACTTTTTCGTATTCCACAGATCTTAGTAACTTCAGTTTGTTCAATAAATATATCGAGATAAATATATTGAAGTGAATATTGATATAATAAAATAAATATTGAAGATAATATTGAAATAAAGACATTGAAATATATTGAAATAAATATATTGGATGATAATAACGATGAAAATGAATTGCAAGGAAAAAGAAGTAAAAGAATATCTAGAATGCATTTAGAGTCATTCATAAATTCATTTATCAATTTCTGTCACATATTAAATATGAAATTAGATTAGTATTAATTAGATTTAGCATTAAACTAGACAGTCAAACAACAAAGAGAATGGAAAACTATACTTACACTGATTGGCTTCTGAACCGTACGCACATATCACCATATTACAATATCTTTTTCACATAATCTATGCATATTATTTGTACATTATTTATATTACGATATTGCGAAAAAGTGATATCAGAACGTGATAGCTCGGCGAACGAATAATTAAAAACGAGAAATTGTTAGCAGCTCGAGCTACGCAGATTCATTGTGTTTGATAATTCGAAGGGAACAGAAAGGATTCACCGAGAAACAATGGAGTCGGAGTTTACTGGGCCCGTTTGAACGATGCAGATGGAAACGGCGGTGCGAAGAACAACGGAAATTAACGCTGTCTTTTTGCAGAACGACCAGAGAGAACCGTTAGCGGTTATAAACGGATCGTTGGCCACATTAAACGCATATTTATCTCGCGTTGCCATGGACGACGTTTCCGTCGTCGTTATTTCATCGTTATTTCCCTGTTATTTCCGGCACATGGTTAAGCGAGAATTATTACGAGCGTTACCGGTATCGGCCAGGTACGATCCAGCCTCGCAACGTCATCCTTCTTTCTCCCTATAAACCACCGAAAATTAAGTTACGGCCAGGAATTACAGTCACTTCCACGGACAATGTATGTACGTCCGAGTTCGAGGTAACGAGAACGAACTTTGCATTCCTGTTTGGCCGCGAAACAATGAACCGAACGAATTAACGGCGAATAAATAAAAGCGGCGCGATTCACAGGCGGCTCTCGACGAGTCCGTGAAATTGTTTGATTCACTTTTTGTTGTTGCTTTCGGTTGGTATATTGATGAATTAAGGAAAGACTTGACTCGCGAAAATAGACAGAACGAAGGTTGATCATCGAATTCTTCGCGCTCGAAACTGTCTTGGAAATTCTGGTCGATGTAGGAGATTTGATAAACGACGAAGTGAAACAGCACCATAGAAATCGTCTGTACTTTCTTAGATAATTTGAATAAGACGAAATAACATAAAATAAAAATTGTTACTGTTCTCCATTCGATCATGTAATAACATACAATAACTGTAAAAATTGTTAATAGTACATTGATTATGGCAGAATTTAACAAGACCGAAATCTTTCTACTGTTTTAAATTGTCATACTGATTTTTGTCGCAAATCTTTCCGCGAGACAGCAATTTCTTTCATCGATCGAGAACAATAAATGAATATTCTTAAATTCTTTTCCTATTTCTACCGTTTTAAATTCTGTCATATTAACGTTTTCAAATAAAATATAAAGCACTATCGTTTTCGAAGTCGGATTCATAATCTTTCAACGTTATTTGTTAATACATATATTCAACGATTCGTCGAAAATTCGAACGTTGAAAAAGAAACGATCGCAAATGACAGCGAACGGGCCGGTCTCTGTAAAAGAAATTGCTTCTCGATGGAACCGGAGGAAATGCAGTTCGGACTCTTTAAACACTTTCCGGAGCGTGATTAGAGGCGATCGTAAAACGGATCGGGGCGATTAATTATCGGTCACACAAGAGGCTTTGGACCATAATCCGGCCGAGTTTAAATGTCGAACGTGGGGGGTTACCAAATCGTGGCGGGGTGTGATTTGTGGCGAACGCTTAGAGGACGAAATTGCACCGCAGGACCAAGCAGGATCGGTTCTACGTCAGGGTGATTAGACGTTATTGATGCCCGAACGGTACTGCAGCTTCATGGCAATGAGCATCTGAATCATTCGGCGCTGCCGCCGCCGTCGCGCTTGGAATTACCGTTAAATCCATATTCTTTGCGCTAACGCCGGTGTTAACACTCGGCTTGCTCGAATGCCGAGTACTGTTATTGACTCGAAAATCCTGATTCAGGATCTGATTCGTTCGCTCGTTGATTCCTCGCGGTTCGTACTATTTTCACGGGATTTCAACATGCAACACGCACGGAGCATTAATCATATTTTCTGACGACCAGCACTTCAGCTGGAACTTTTATTCGCGGTCAAATGATTTTCTTCGATCATCTTTAAGATATTCGATTACGAACGAAATTGTTAGGAAATAAGGGAAACGTAATCTTTGGTTTTTTCTTTATGAGAAGTTTTATTCGTGTGATGATTACAAGTAGATTGTGTACTTTAACGTCATGAGTCTGGTGTATGTACAACAATATCTTTGTATTAACTTAACTGTAACTGAAATGTAACTTAAGTGTAACTTAACTGTAACTTAACGTTATTTAACTTATGTCATTATAAACTTATCTATCAACCCTTTGACACTGAAATAGCTTCGAGGTGCCACTAAACATTGCTATACTATTTTCGAAAATGATTGTAACAGTATCAGATTTGTTTGTACTTAGAAAACTGTTAAAATTGCAAGTATTGTACTTGATAATAGGAGAAATAAATTTGAAATAAATCGTATAAAATGGAGATATTGTATTTCGAATTAAAATAACTTCGATTGAGTTATCGAACTTAACGTTGTGATTATTGTCATGGAAATTTATACTTAAAAGATATATGTACTTATTCACAGGATAACGTCATTCTTGTTAAAAAGATCTATACTAATTCCAAGAGCTTAACCATTAGCTACTACACCTCTATCAAAACTTACGATAATAATCGATCTCACAGACCGCTAATGTTTCTTGCGTTGTTATTGGCATAAAAGCGCTAAATATAAAATCAAACGCAGGTATCACACGAACAAATATCGTACGCATAAAATAAAAATAATCATCGGAAATGTAAATGGTACTTCAGGTCAGAAAAACTGTCTTCATTTTAGAATTAAAGCAACTTCGAGTGCAAAATGGTTAAGAAGCGTTCCCTCGATATTCTGCATTGTTCCATTTCGCATTAGTACTTACGTTACTTTCGCGTGCAAGATAATTTGGGAAGCTTCGCAAAGAATTATCACCATTAATCACGGCACACGGTGCATAGTTCGCCGCGCAAGTAAGTATCCTCTTTACACTTGGTTCCGGGGAAGCAGTTAGTTAATTGCGGAAATATGTTCAACACGGTTATTAATTGAATTAATCCATCACGATCCGCGAAACCTGATACGAGTTTGTTTCCTTCCTGCGGAGGAATGTGATTAGACTAATAGATCGTTGCCGAACGGAGTCGATAAGGTTGCGGCGAAGTTAATAATTAAAAGAAGGAAACAGAGAAGTTGCACGCCCTCTCTCCTCAAATATTAAACAGCGAGACACACCGCCTTAAATCATTCTCGTGCGATTTCCATCAGATATCGAAACATCGAAGGAAACTCGCAAGGAGACGATCGCGCGTGAGTTACGCGAGCCGCAATTAATTACGAGGATCGCGAGTACGCGGCCGCGAGATAATTAATTGCACCGGTAATCTGCGAGCGGGAATCTTCACGCGCGACAGATCCCCGATCCTCGATCTTTTTCCCCGAATCAACGCCGGCGATAAAAGAGCCGTAGGTCGCCCCCGATGAAATCGACGCGAAGACGCCGCGGCCGTGTCTTAATTCGCCGTCTCCGTCGCGTCCGATTCGCGGCCTGATAAACGTAATTACAACCTACGCCCGCGAAAAAGCGGTGCCGGTCGTGAAATCGACGGCTCTCCCGCTTTCCCCGGAACAAAGGGCCCGGGTGCGAACTCGGACACTCGTCCTCTTCTTCAGCTCCGACCTCTGCTGAGCAGGATTTTCTGATGCCTGCCTTCCGCCCCGCGACCCTCCGCGCGGCCTTCAAACCTTCGGGAATCGTTGTTTCCTGATCGGTCGGCCGGGAACGATAAGGGAAACATATTTATTTCCAGGTGAACCGAGGCGAATAGCGGAGACGTGATGCGGAAACGATATCTGGATGTGCGCGAAAATAACAGAGGATTCGCATACAGTCCTCGCAGAAAGTCTGCGATATCGTCTAACACCGTCGAAGCAGGCTCTTCCTTCGTTGCTTCCCACGAATCGAGCATCCGAGATTTACGAGCCCTTTAATGTTTAGCTCGGATTCGGGCCGGATTTAGTGCGACGGTCTTCGTTAATTAATTACGCGAACCGGAGAAAGGTCTGAAACAATTGTTTCTTGAAATTGATTATGAGAATGCTATTCGAACTAAATAAATATTTGAAGCCAGTTTAATCGAGTGTTCTTTCTTCGGAGAAAGTTCTTCGCAGAAAGATTATTTGAGATAATATTGTTGGCCCAGTTCAATTCGGAGAAAATTGTTTGCTTGAATCAATTTCAAAACTTCACTTTTTAACGATCGTTCTATGAGCTTAATTATAAAAATGATAGACTCGATTTTGGTTTAGAGCAATTTGGTTTGAATCAATTTTTAATTCCCAGCAATATCTTCTAAAATTTTAAGTAATTAGCAGAAAGTCGAATCGCGTCGGTGATATTTTCATCAGAGCAAATGATTCATTAAACTGGAGCATATCGCAGGTACTGGCTCTTTTTATCAAACAATGTACAGTTTCGTGATTCGCTAGATTGATAGTTGCTAGGCTCGCGAAATCATTTCCAATCGACGAGATAATACGCGGCGAAAATTGACGCATGTCCAATTTTAAGATATGCGCGCAGATTCTGCATAATTATCGCGCGCAAATTTATTTCGTGTTCACGCCGAAATTCTTTTTATCTGGACCGTGTCAGTAAATGCATTATGCACAACAGGCACACGCGACAAGTAATTAAAGTATTCATACAGGTGTAAAATATTTTGTTCCGGATTATGCGCCGGGGTCCTCGTGTCGCGTTGAATTTTAATGTGAAAAACTTCATCAGCTTTTATTTTAATACGGCAATGTGTTCCCCATGCATTGAAACTTTCCGAACAATGTCTACGAGCGAAGACAAAAAACCGGCGCGGAATAATACGCGTTCGAACGTATTGCGGCGAAGCGTGACAAGTAAAACGCGGGTGCAATAGATTTATAAAATATGCAAGCGAGCGAAAATACGGCGAAATGACAGAATTCAACGAGCTCGAAGAATTCTTTCGTCAAAGTTTTTACTTCGTCAAATCGTTCGAGTAACAAAAGTATGTCTTTCTCGCTCCGATTTTCATGAAACTGTTTTTGTTCGTAGAAATTCACTTGAACATCTAGCACAATAATCAATAATAATACAATACAGATATTAATTCATCAGAAACGAATGCGTAAAATGTTACAACGATGGACGATTAAGTTTCAAAATAACTTCTACCTTCTTTTAATCTTCGTTTGTCAGTTGGCAAACTTTTAGAATGGATTCAGCTTATACATTACAATGACAGGTGTTAATACATAAATGAAAAAATCGAATGATCATTTAATTTATAATAGTAACAATCTTATTTCAATCCATACTTCGACATTAAAGTTTTCGGCGTTTTAAAAATACTTAGCCTCCGTTGTTACACTTCGTGTCCACGATCTTTCTTACATTGAATTTATTTCACTTCGATTCATTCAATTTTGTTATATTTAAATTAATTCATTCATTAAATTTAATATATACATTTAAGTTAATGTATCAATTGCATATGTGATTTATACATTTAATTTATAATGTATAATGTCGTTTTAAATGTGTTCGGCAATGTTCAAAATTTCGAGCGAGCTGTTGAGAAGGAAATATTTGCGAACGATGAGAATTATAGTTTCATTTACCGGCACGAATATTGATGCTTAATCGCAGCACAGAGATCCTGGTTGGCAAAGGATAACGACGACGTCGGAAAGCCGGGGATAAAGGTCCATGATTTTTAGACAGAGTGTACGGAATTTTTCATTTCGCTTGTACATAAAGTTTTATATTCCGAGGAGGCAGTCGCGATGCCGTACATCTTTCTGATCTCCAATCGAGCCGTCGCTTAGCGGAGCGTGAAACACATTTGCTCGAATCGTGGTGCCCCTTAACCACGCAAGCACTTACACACACCACGGATCCCTCCCCGGATGTGCTAAAGTAAAACTCGCGCGGAATACGTTCCACTATTCAGCCATCTTCGGGAAAACATTCGCTGAATACTTTTCCCCCGTATTCCGCGCGGATCCTCCGAGATATCCGGAGGTTTCGTGAACTGAAACCACGCCGGCGTGAGTCCGCAATAAAATCGCCCTCTTGACACCGCGGTGAGCTTATTATTAATTTTTAAATTATTGTTCAAACAGCATCGAAACTCGTAATCTGAAATCGTGCCACTGCAATTATGGAATTTTGTTATTAGACAAGAATCGAAAAATAAACATTACGATCGTAATACCTAATTGAGATACGCTAGTTTATAATTTAGGTATCGCATCAGACCGCTGAGTTTCGCTCCTTCAGCTCTAATACACGATTCTCTCGTTACTGTTTAATCATCTCGCGAACAGCTGTCGATTAGACTGCGCTATTTGCTTTTAAAAGAACCGTTTCGCATTATAGGCCTAATAGTTCGTTAAATCGTTTCGCGCTCTCGACGTTCTAAGACTCTTAGCAAAGTGAACAAGTTCTTACGAGACAGTCAATTTGCATAAATAATTTGCAATTTAAATAATTTGTTCAGCGTCCGTCTCCTTGATCTTTGTTTCCCTGAAAGTGGCATCTTGTTGGTTATTAAAAAGCAACGCAGCACGAACTAGGTGTTACAAAATAGCGTCTCCAGCTCGCAAGGATAGCTGATTCGAAAAATCGCTGATGCAGCGTTCAACAACGTGATATATCCAAGAACTATCGAGTGATCTCAGCGTCAGCGTGAGCCATCATTTTTTCCTGACTTCGTCGTTTCTGGCGTTGTTTAAAGAATTACATCTACTCGATGTTCAGACTCGCAATGTTGCAAGAAATGAAATAATATTCATGTTTAGCAGATTATGTACGAAACGTTCGTCACGAGTCTGACTCGACGTTATAGTGCAACGGGTTAACACTAGATTTATGGAGCTCCGAAAGCAGCTGTGTTATACTATTTCATCGAAGCAACGATAAGACATTTATCCCGATTTTTAACGAGTGTCATTGTAACATTTGCCTCGCGTAACACATATATTGACTAAACAACTCGTAAGTGCATCATCGCAATCTGAGTAATCGCAAATTAGAGAATTAGTGACCCGTCATATTGACGTAAAACGTTATCCAGCGTACCAGAGAAAGTCTTTGTCCTTTAAAATAAATGTTTCGCGGAAGATTTTTCGCCAGAAAATTCGTCTCCGAAATCAAGTAAAAGGAATACAGCTGAAAAGTCAAGTTTTTCTCTAATTGTCAACTAAATTTCAATTAGTCCGTGTATTGGACAGTTCACCCTAGTCGGCAAGAATCCGGGTCTCGGTTTGGCAAGGAATTTTCCAGCTTCGCTCGGGATTGAGAAGCATCCAGCGTAGGCGCCGCGGCCGGAGAGATCCGTGGAACTAGCGCGAGTGGAATTGAGCGCCGGATAATTGTTTCGAACAATCCCGGGCGACGCTTTTCGTCGGTTTCCATGGCGACTTGCGCCAGGCGAACGTTCTCCGCGTCGGTTGGCAATCGAATCCGGCCGCGGTGGGGGTCTACCCCTCTCTCTGGGGGACTCCTGGTGGGGGGCGAGAACGTCGTGGCGTAGGCGGGGCAAAAGTTGGACGAAGAAGTCGCTTGTTCGTTGGAAACGCCTCTTCCGCCCGCGTGCCGTTCGTTCCCCTCGCCACCGTGCCGTGCGTGTCGGCCGGAGCCGAGTCGAAATCGTTTCGTTTTTATTATCGCTCTTGAAACAGTCGAGCCACGATGTCGGCAGGGCACATCGATCCACATTAGCTCCTAATTTCACGTTATTATCCCCTCTTCGCGCGGCCGCCGAAGGGGGTGGGGCCGAGGGGGTGGGCCGGGAGGACGAGCGCGCGACTCGCCGCGCCCGGGACCCTTGATTTTTCAGTTTTACCACCTTCCGCTTAGGTCCGCTCGTCCTCCGAATTAACCGGACCGCTCGTTTGCTCCTTGGCTACCTTCTGGATCGCCTCGTCTCGCGATACGATCCCTTTAACAAGCTGCTTTCGGGACACTCGATCGTAATCGGTTCCTCGAACGTCTCGATTGAAATTATTCAGGAGCTTCTTCGCAGCCAGAAACGCTCGGCTCGATCGGCTACCTGAGTTATACTGGTTTTGTCGGAACACTGGGACAGCTGCGATCGAATAAGTCAAGGTGACGTTTACGGATCCCTTTTGGTCCTTTGATAGGGTGCGACGAGATACCACTGAGAAACGAAACTATTGTGTTCAATTATTATATACGAGTTTTCATTCATTTTCATTCAATTTTATTGAATTTATTTTTATTCGTTTTTATTCGTTTTTATTCATTTTTATTTGTTCTTATTCGTTTTTATTTGTTTTTATTCGTTTTTATCCGTTTTCATCCGTTTTTATCTGTTTTCACCCGTTTTTGTTCGTTTGTATTCAACTTTATTCGTTGTTATACCTTTTTATTCCTTTTTACACGTTTTTAATCGTTTCTATCCATTGTAATTCGTTTTTGTTCGTCTATATTCGGTTTCATTCGTTTGAATTCGTTCGAACTCGTTTGTATTTGTTTTCATCTATTTTTATTCTCATTTATTCTTATTACTCCCACTCATTCCTATCCATTTTTAGTCATCCTTATTCATTCATTTTAATTCATTTTCATGTATTCTAATTCATTTTCATTCATCTTCATTCATTTCCATTCATTTCCATTGATTTCCATGCATTTCCATTCATTTCCTCCAATTTTCATTCATTCTCATTCATTTCTGTTGATTTTCTGCTTCCCGGCACATCTTACTTACAATAATCACGTAAACTTACGTTTTTCCATTCTGATTTCTTGGAATAGGTCGCGTAGATTTACGTTTCACCATTCTGATTTCTTAGAATGGGTTACGTTGATTTACGTTTTTCTATTCTAACTTCGACTGACTTCGACCTCGTAGATTTACGCTTTTGCTTGAATTTTTATTAGTACTTTATTAATACTTTCTTAATATTTTATTAATGCTAGACACGCGAATAAACAACTTCGTAAAATTTTGTCAAAAATAGTGTTGATTTAATAAAACTGCAACGCTTTAAAACCATGCATACACTCTCTCTCTCTCATAAAAAATGCCCGGAAACAGAGAAAGACAGAGAAAAACAACAACCCGTCTGACAAGTGTTAATTAACAAACTGGAAATAATGTAATCTTGTGACGAAATTTTTCCAGATACATTCATTTCAACTTTGACCCACGCATTTTCGTCAAGAAAGTGTTTTGCTCTAAACGCTGGCATAGTTAAGCTGTTCGAATTAAACTGTTTCAGCTAACCGTGTTAGTTACGTCGTTTCTAAAATGTACCCTTTGCCGGAAGATGCAATCCTCCTTAGCTATTGTGCAGAAATAATCTCTCTGTTCGAAATGTAGCTGCTCCGTCGCAGTCAGAGAAACATCGTCCTAATAAAACATTAATAGAACAAAGTTGCCAAATGAGCGGTATCACATCTAAAGATCTAATAAACCAATTAACCTCAGTCTCTCGTTTTAGCATCGTAAACGAAAAAATGTAACGAGAAAAATTTAAACTAGGCGCTCTCACCGACGTCAAGCAGCAAATACATAAATAAAACTTGTTTAAAAACAGTGACAAACGTATCAAATTGTTGCATGGAACAAACGAGCATCGAATAATTCCAAAGGAATTGAATTCCGAATAAAAAGAACAAGGATTCAATTTCCAATCAATACAGCAATAATGGCGAAAAGAAAGCGCGCGCGCGCGCATCGACCACGCGACGTGCACAAAACGCATTCGCAAAACGACCGGTTAATACTTTCAATTGAAATAAACAATTCCGTCGCAACGTCCATTGAATCTTGCAGATATATGCGACCGAGAAACGTACAAACATCCACCGTCTGTCAGTGATCAGACGGCGCAGACATTAAATTTCACGTCGAGATCACGTCGGCCTCTTTACCCGTTCGTCAACGTCTTTCGCGGACGACTATCCCGACATCGAAGACTTTGATTAACCGGCAGACGCGCGTTCGAAATTGTTCCGCTTCTTCCTTCGTCCTTTCGATGATTTTAATACATTCTTCCCGCTGAATTTCGCGTGGCACAATGTGCTACAGGATATACCCAATCGCGTTGCACGCCGTTCCATCGAATCGTTCGATCAACAAATCCATTTCCGCCTCTTTCATCGTCCGCGATAGCTTCGATCGAAACTGGACACGCGATTAGACCGGCACTCCTGCACAGGGGTAGGCTAATAACGGCGCGGAAAAAATGGAGCTTGTCAGCATGATGCGGCCGCCGCCCGATTAACCAGAGATTACAAATCGGAATGGTTACGGTATTGTCGAAAATAGAAGATGCTTGATTGCCGGGCGACGTCTTCGCGTTGTCAGCGAGGCGTTATTGGCCGCGGCAGCTCCGATACGACGAAACACGCGAGACGACGACTCGATTAACACGCGCATGTGCCAATAGACACATATCGACATTTATTGCTCGCCGGTGTGGTCGATAATAGAACGCACGGCGGCTGGTAATCGGTTTCCCTGGAAAAATTTGCTGAATTCTCATCCATCGCGATCGGAGGACAATGTCGGACGATACCGGACTCTAATTAGTTTTTTGATCCGTGACAGCGAACGGTAATATCCGGCAAGTTCGCACGAGTCGCAGAGAGTTGTATACGTCGGATATTAATATGTTTTATAGCCGTTGACCATTGAATTAGAGATACATATGTGCGCGCAGAAGATTCGCTTCTCTGAGACACTGCGTTACGAGTGGATTATTCTGCGAGCAGATGTTCCTGCGAATTTACATTTTCGTTGTCTCGTGTGAGAAGGTCAGCGCGTGCTGCGTCGAGGGAAAAATTCCCGAGTATCGAATTATAGCGTGATTAGTTTCTATTAATGAGCGGTGATTGAATGGAGACCCGCAGTTCAGTCGTCGATGATGAATTGTCATTGGCTGCCTAAAGTTATTCTTGAACGCGGTCTACAATGGAAACCTGCTATTTTCACAATTTTTTTTTCTGCGTGTATGTAAGTTGCAAAATGCCAATTTTTAAAGCAGGGGTGTCAAACTCGCGGCCCGAGATGAACATTTTTGCGGCCCAGTCAATATATCCGACGCAAAGTAAAAATAAAATAGTAATGTGAATTAGAAATTTTGAAAGTAATAAAATTTCTCCCGAAATAGGAAAGATTGTATCAGAGAAGAGATGTCAAGTATCAGGACGTAAACAATAATTTAACTTTATATATGTTTATTAGAATGTACTAGTCAAAATAAAAATATTTGTTTCTATGAACATTGATTTTTTTTTTGCGGCCCACCTAAAGTTAAGCATTGTTTATTTGGCCCAAGTTAGCTTTTGAGTTTGACACCCCTGGTTTAAAGTGTAATTATTCACTCAAATAACAAAATTAAAAAATATTCAATTAAAGTTAAGAAGTTCAAAAGTATTTGTATTTATATTTCTTGTCGTTTCAAGCAATTTCAAGCTTTGCAAAATATTCTTTGCTAAATTAGACTCTCTAACATTTCATAAAAATTCAAATCATTTAGTCCAATGCGTTTTAAATTTATACCGTGTTAAAAAGTGTACTAATATTTTCATAACTGACTGTAATGACTGTACTTGCTGATCTTGAAACGTCAGCGTTGATTTCGTAATTTGTCATTGTATTAATTTTCAGAAAATTTGTGAGTTGATTTGGAAACAATTCTCTAAAATACGTGTAAAGATTTTAACTGTATTCGGTTGTAGTAATTTTATTTGTTGTGTTTGTATAGATTGATATCTTTCGACAAATTTTTGCTGCAGAATTGTACACTTGAATCGCATTTCAATTATATGAACATACATCACGGATTTCCTTTTGTACCATCTTTAAACATTGCTTATCACAGGAAACGTATGTTCGTTCATATTTGATGCGCGTTTTCGATATCTGGTGTATGATTCACATTATCTACGATCTTCGTGAATGAAACTAGAACTTTGTAACAGATGAAGTCACTATTGAAAATCATGGAGAAGTTATACCTCCCGGGAGATTGAGACTAATATTCGCTGCTCTAATTTCTTCTCGTTCGATCTAATTAAGATATTTCACTAGCGTCGCGGACGAATATTTTTCACGTGGAGAAATGTTCGTTCCACCTGAGAATTAAGTAACGTGATCAGTGATACTCGTAGAATTACGTATACACTATATCATAGTTCCTAGCTCGCTTTGATTATTATTAAAGGACATAATTGGAGCCAATTCATTTTCTGATTTCATCCCCGATAATGCGTATTCGTGAATCATGCTGGAATAGCGTCGATGTATTACTTTCACCGATTAAAATTGTTCAAGAAGAGATTAGATTGTACAGTGATGTGCATAATTCATTAAAAAAACTTCATAAAATATCGTATTTGTATACTTTTATATTCGAAATAATAGAAAATAGAAAACTCAACATGACATCGTATTTGTACATACGTCGTATTTGTATTTATATTTAAAATAATAGAAGATTCAAATATACAAATACGGTGTTATATTAACATTTAGTTTAAATATCGCTGAAAATGTAAAAGTTGCATTCAGTCTACAATTATTCACGCCATTATAAATCCAGCAGCTGTCTCTTGCAACTGACACAGATAATTTTTATTTTGCATAAAGATCCGCAGTGAAATAATAAAAATAGCGACGCGTTCGAAGTGACAGTGATCGAGTTAATACGATCTCAAGTATGATGTGATCGTTACGCAGAACCGTCAGTAGGTTTCCTTTAATTACTATCAATTTTCGACATCGAACGTTTCATTTATCCTCCGCAAAACATTGACGCACGTTTGCGTCGACATTCCTCGGTTGCGAAAGGGAACAAATGGTGTAAGGTAATTAATTTACGTGGACAAAACCAGTAACGAGTTCGGCGCATGCAACCGGCACGCAGACGGCTTCTCTCACGCGATATCCCGTAATATTCGTACTGAACGGGTTACGCGTCGGCTCGCCATAATATTCTTCCTTCGGTTTTCCTATGTCAATCCGAGCATTCTTCTCGGACCGCTTAAACTCCGCAGATACTAATTGGCTTCGCCACCGAGACACGTATTTTAACGTAGCAAACAAAGCTCGGGTTAAAATTGTCTTTAACCGACGAAATTTGTTTCACCGTCGCGAGCGTGTTACGTGCAAACATCTTAATTAATTTCATCAATCGATTGATTCAGTCGTCGACTTTTCGACGGTTAATGTTTTTAATCAACGACCGATGATTGGGTGGATTCGTCGATCGATTAATCCAGTCGTCGACTTTGCGACGATTAATAACTTTAATGGTTTTCATCGATCATTTATTTATTTATTTATTTATTGCATTTGTAGAGAAAGTTACTCGTTAGTTGCAAAATCAAAGAATGCGATGGTTTCGAATGGATCGATATCTACAAGGTTTAATTAAAAATAGCAATGCAACCGCAATTCCTTATAAATTAATACGTCAAATCTGTATAGTCTACGATAACTAAACTATGGATTTAAAATAAATAAAAATTGTGTGCAGTAATCGTAAGGTACAAGAGCTACGTTCACATTAATTTTATGTCTTAATAACTGTAATTAGCCGCGAATAATAATAACATTAGCTCATAGTTCTTCAAATGGCTTTACTATGTTGCATTCGTTGAACTCATTTTTGTCATAAACGCGTACAATCCGCAATCTAATAATAACGTTGCGAAATGATTTCAAGCAATTCCCCTTAAAATCTGTTCGAGCGATTGCACCTGATGATTGCAAAAAATCAATGTATCATCGTACGATCAAGCCCAGTGCGACATTAATTCTTTCAATTCGATCGAATCAAAAGTTCTAATCGTTCGATGTCCATCACTTTCGCAAAATCATCCCGCAAAAGATTACATCGTCATCTTCCACTTCAAAATCTACGCAAAATCTGTGCAAAATCTGTGCAAAGTCGCTACACTCGGATCAGTGACGCGATGAAGTTCCGGTGTCCAGTGAAAGTCAACGGTACGTGAAAAGTCCCTCGAAATCCAGCAATCGCGTGGCGCCGATCGCGAGGACAATACACCTCGGCGATTCGGGACAAAGCTTCTGCGATCAGGGGAGCCTCGTAATTAACGTGTCCGATCATCGTGATCATCATCTAACGCGACGCGGCGCGGCGCGGCGCGTTGCGGCGTCCGATCAAAAACGTTCCTCCTTATCGCTGCGATCGATCTTTCCGCGATGGTTGGCCCCGCGGTTGTCCCCGAGGACCGAAACAGGGGACCCTCCGGCCGGGTGTACGTGGCTGCTGACGTGTCCCGGCTTGACGAGCCACGACGGGGACGTTTCGTAGCCCGTGGCTGCCGAGGCTGCTCATTGTTCCGCGCGGCCCTGCTTTGTTCGTATTTACGCGGGCTCCACGGTAAATATCCTAATAGCAACGTAGAAAATAACGGTGGACCGCGCGGGGCTCACCTGAAGCGGCCGCGGTACTCGCATACCGAATTACGGTAATTTGCGCGTTGTTACGCGTCCACCCGAGGAAACGGCCGCTCGCAAAATTGTCGATACCGATGCCCCGTCGCGCCGCGCAGCGCGCCGATCCGGCCATTCGACCGCGGAACCGTGGAATTATCGATAATTGCGGTCACGTTGAACGGGTAGCGTTTGTCGCTGAAAGGAAAATAATAAGGAAGAGCCCGGAGAGGTATGGTTGCGCGTCTCGCGGAATAGGAATGAAGGAAGCGATTGTTCTATGGAGAACTCGGCGGCATTTTTTTTCCCCCGGTCCCGGCTCATCGGTGGTCTTAAGTGGCCAAGCCGCTATTGAAATTGTTCGGTCCGAGAGCCGAGTCCTTCGAGAACATTTCATTAAACGTTTCGCAACAAATATTCCCATTATTAGAGAAATTGCAGGTACCGGCCTGATGATGAGCCCACCGGCTCCTATCATCATCGCTTCGAACTTTGACCCGTTAACAGGGTGATGCCAGTTATTCCACGCAACCGAAACATGAGCCAACGTAACCAGAATTTTCCTGCGATCAAGGTGAACGTCGTTTTCCACGGAAGTCTGCAGGGGGAAAACGGAGGAGAGGAGTTATTGATTGCGGTCAAAATTGCGTTAAGTGTTCTTTGGCCGATTGATTGGGATCGTTTATGTCGAGGTTACAATCTTATGGATTATGATTAGACTGCGGGGTTTATGCAGCTATGGACGGAGCGATTTTGCAAAGTAGCGAGAGAACGGAAGAATTTGGAGACTGCTTTTTTGATTAATCGTGTACGTTAATCAAAGAGCCGTAAAACGAGCCGCAAGGATCGAATAATAATCTTCTTTCCATATCGTCCACTTTTGTGCGAGAATTAGGGAGAATTTACTACATAGCTTGCTAAAGCATAGCTTGCTTTCCTTTTCTTTTTACTTTTAGTTTTCCATTTTACTTTAACCAAACTTTCAACTGAACTTTGACACCGAACCTATCAAATAGACCTCATTCGACGATTATAGAAATTGTAAAGACACACTTTCATTAGAAACGCTTGGTAAATTACATTATCGTGGCAGCTGTTACAATAAGAACACTGCATAAAATCTAATTAAATTGGATCGTTTTGCTTTTCCAGGATAACGTGTACCAGTCAATTTTACCGTTTGGTAAGTTTGGCGTTAACTACTTCGCTTTCCTTTTGCTAAATTTTACTTCGCTGAAGTAAATTGCTTCATCGCGAAGCAATTTTCGCGGAGAAACGTGTGAAACGCTAGACGCGTTTCTTGTTAAGAAATCCGTCAAAACGAATCAGAAACCGGAGACCACTCAGCGTTATTCGATTCTCTTTCTCCCACGAGGATGATACACATTTGTTGGTGACAAGAAATCCATCACTCTTAACCGCGCGAGGATGTTCTCGCATCCCCCGTTGATGACGGCTCATTCTGCGAAACAAATAGTCTATCTTCGAACGTTCTTCACCCCTTGTACTCTCCGGCCGAGGAGAAGTATGGTACAACTCGGACCAATCGTTTCTGAAACCTGTGAAAGCAACAATGTTCATGTTTAGGCTACAAAATGTTCTCTTCGTCAGTAAATTCTCCCTAATTTTCCATCAGCTTGTAATCAAAATTGGACAATTTGGGAAGTGGAGATGCGATTATTTAAGCCTTGTATCTCGTTTTTATAATTGTTGACAATCGGCGACTGTAAAAATTCGAGTCGCGAGGCTCGAATAATCGTTCTTCTCTTCCCAAATTGTACATTTTTATTTACAAGCTGAAGGGAAATTGGGGCGAATTTTTAAAAATCCCGAGAAAACCTCGAATTTTACATGATTTACAAACTTAACACTGCAACAGTGCCAATATTAATATTAAATTAAATAAAAGTAATATTAAATTAATATAAAACTTCGTAATTCTTCTGTTATAATACGTACTTGAATAACGAAGTCTGTCTAAAAATTTCTTGTAGAAACTTTTTTATAATATCTAGAACTGTGACGGAATTTTTATAATATCTTATTGTTACTTTTGTAAATTAGTATGAAACAGCTGTTGCTAGTGCTCCGTGAATCTAGCGTTAACCGTTTGCAGTCGGCGAGATTTCAACTCGAAGTCCAAAGAAGTTTTCCTGACCCCCGTCTTTGCATTTTATACAACTTAGTGCATTTAATGTTACACTAAATTTTGAGACTCGTTCACACAGTTACACTTTTAAAAGGTTTCCACATACAAACAAATTTGATAATATCAAAATCATTTTGACACACGATGTGATCATTTTTAACGGCGCCTTATAGTCGCCACGCGACTGCAAAGGGTTAATTAACTCGAGATTGTGTGAATTTTACGACGCTTAACGCGTCGAAAGACCTTAGAACTGTCCCTGCTGCGATATTCGCAACTTGAAAAATGTTGCGAAATAAATCGAAGGATTGACGGCGGCGCGACAGCCGAGGTGACGTCGAAGATAGTACATAGTAGTTTCGCATCAGATTAGAAATCCGTTTAATTGACTCGGACATAATGACCGGTTAGAAGATGATCGATTTCGTCTGGAGACGACACGGACGTATTAATTCGCGGCGGGAAGACCGGGGCCGAGTCTCTATCACGGCGTTCTGGATATTCCATTTCCAGCTCGTTGCACGGTACCACGGTGATATAAATGCTAATTCGTGACGGGCATCTCCGATCGAGACTAGAGGAATCCGTACCTAATTTTCCTGCTGCCAAGGGATTCACCGCGCATAGAGACAGCTGTTTCTCTGCGGGAACACGAGAAACACACGTCCCACTTTTCGCGGCAAGTTTGACACACGCGGCATGCGGCGTCGGCGTGCGCAACGTTTTAATTGCGTCTTCATCATCATCGTGCCCGGCCCGTGATATCGTTCCGATCGATTTTCCACTGTTCTTTATTATTTACCGGCCGCGCGCTCTTGGAAACGCGAGCACGTCTCGCGCGCGCGAAGTCCGGCTCGCCTCGTGGAACGGGCGGAAACCCGGCTGGAAACGAAATCGGAAAACGAGACGAGACGAGACGCCGCAGCGCGCCGGCGAATATTTTCTTTTCCCCGGCCCTCGGGGATTCGGAAAAATTTCAAGCTTGCAAAAATGGAATTGTGCAAATTAGCGGATCGCATCGCGCCGGTACGCGTCGCGCTGTAACGTCGCGGGCGAATGTAATTTAAATTACTTCTAGGCAGCTAGTTTCTTCGCTCCTTTCTATTATTTACGTGCAACCTGCGCCGTCCTGTTCATTAATCATCCCGGACCGGGTTGATTAATATGTACGCGGTGTAATTCATTCTTCTGAATAATTACGTTGCTGTTTCGCGCCGCGCCGATCTTTTATTACGGAATTTGAACCGCAAAACCTGCTGCCGAGCGCTCGGTAACGCTGACGGCGCGTTGCTCTATATTACAGCGCCTGGAAGAACGAGACGAGTCTATTCAGACCATTCGACGTTCTCGTAATAATAATAACATGCAATAATATTTATTTGATCACTCGCGCAAGATATAAGTCGTCGATTATTATTATTACGATTATTATTATTATTAAACATAAATGACGAAAGCGACGCGTCCGACGGCGTGAAATATAAATGAACTTCGTACGCGGGCTTCGATCGAACTGATCGGTAGAAGCTCGAAATAATAAGGAAAAATCAGCGTAAGCTTGTAGTTTATAGTGTTTCATGCATGCGTATCGGCGCCGTAACGCGTTAAATTCGACCATGATCGCGCGTAAATATCCCTGGAACGTCTCTGTCTCTGCGAGGCGTTGCACACACGCGTTCCGCTTAAACATTTTTCCATCAGCAGTTTAGACAATTTGCACCCATTTCATTAACGTCGCAATTTGCAACCATTTGCGTTTCCCTTATTAAACTGGAATCGCGCGTAATTCATGCGCGCTGCCAGTCGGCTGCGCTGACCCGCGGGAGCGATAATAACGCGAAGGAGAAAAAAAGCAGAAGAAGAAGCAGAAGAAGAAGAAGAAGAAGATGATGAAGAAGAAGATAGCGGGTACCTCGGCTTGATAAGGATAAGCGACACGCGTTTTTATCGAGTAACGAGCATGAACGAGCGAACAATCTCCAGGTAAACTGCGCGGACTGCTTACGCGCGCGAAGGTCGAATAAATTAATCTAATTACGACGAATTTACGGGGGAATGTGTAAGTACGCGTTGCATCGGGAGAAGAGGTCTATCGAGTGGCAGCAACAGCAGCAGAAGCAGCAGCAGCGGTTCCAGCGCGTTCTACCGACTCGTTTTTCTGCAGCGGCTCTCCTCTCCTCTCGGCCGAGGAAGAGAGAGAGAGAGAACTTCCTTCTGGTCCCGTCGTCCGCTTTTCATTATCACCCAGCACGGGATCGCGCGTTCTCTCCTCGAGTGAGACATAACCAGCCGGGAACGGGCCCGGCACCTAACAAGACGTACAAAATAAATTGAGAGACGCGAGATTAATGAAACGGCCGTAGGCGGCGGCGAGCACCGAAGGGACGCGGCTGAAAAAGGTCCTCGGTAGAGAGGGTAAGAGACGGAGAGAGAAGAAGAGAGAGAGAGAAAATGAGAGAACGAGAAAGAGAGAGAGAGAACGGTCGCGAAACTTTTGCGTGGCCGCATCGACACGAACGGACCCCGTCGCGGCCGGCCGGTCGGCCGATTGGCCTAATTTACTCGTTTTTAATTAGTCGCCGTTTATCTCGGCCGCGATCATCGTGTTTTCGGCCGACCCGGCCACTCGTCCTTCCTTTTTGCACGGCGAGATTGAAACTGCGACCCGTGATCTTGTAGCAGGTTCTCGATAAGGCCTTTTTTTCCGAGGAAACTTGAATAACCTGCTGCGGCCGCGGGCCCGTTGCTGCTGGAATTTACTTAAGTGCAGACCGGTGTAATGAGCACCGATGGCAATAAACGCGACACGGACCCCGAGGTGTCAATTATGTGACAGGTATTACGATACCGTTGATTTAATAAATATTCATCGCGACGTACCGCACTTACAGTTACGGCTGCGTTTTAGGACACTCGCGAATAGGAGAACGTCTTCGGACTCGACGTTCGTCGGATTTCGTTGGTCCCCTTGGCCGTTATTGCTGGACCGCGGATCTTTATGCCAAGTTGAAACTTTCTTCTTGAAGTGCAACGAGCGAGGGCAAGATCGAATTTTTTTTTTTTTTTTTTTTTTCGTTAAGCAATTAAGGCTGTTCTTGAGTCATTTAAAATTGTGTTCTGAATTACTTAAAATTGTTTTTATGCATTTAAGATTGTTCTTCGGTGCTTAAGATTGTTTTTACGTATTTGAGATTGTTCTTCAGTACTTGAGATTGTTCTTAAGTATTTTAGATTGTTCTTAAATATTTAAGATTGTTCTTAAGGACTTAAGATTGGTCTTACATATATCCGACATTATATTTACAAGACTTTATACTACTACACTTTAATGAGCAGCTTCACCATTTTATGGTTCTATTTCGAAATACAGTAAATTCTTTCCAAATTTTCCTTCAGTTTGTAAACAAAAATGGACAATTTAGAAAAAGAAGATACGATTATTGGAACTTTGCATCTCATTTTTATAATTGTTGACAATCGGCAATCATAAAAATGAGCTGCGTGGCTGGAATAATCGTATCTCCTCTCCCCAAATTGACTATTTACGTTCATAAGCTGTAGAGGAAAATTGGGGAAAATTTACTATAATTAGCTCAGATAAATAAATTGCAAAAATATCACATTCGTTTTTCTTAGAATTCCAATCAATTGCAATATTTACAAAACATTTTTGTCTAGTGAACTACTCAGTCTAACATTAAAAAAAAAAATACATATTGTCTATTCTAATTTTTATGTCATTCTGCATATTAACATTTTATCTACCGAAAGTAATAAAATAGAATAACTGAACTGTGCCTATGAAAAGCTCCACAATTATCTTTCAAATAACAACTCCAAAAGAACTATTTCCACTACACTAATCGGAATAATTTAACACATTGATCAAACGAGATCACTCTAGTCTCCGAACAATATTTTCAGAAACGAACTATTCTTCTTCGATTATTAAAAGAACCACTAAAAAACTGTCAATACCTAAAGCATTAAAAAATCGACGCGTTCGGATTCGAACGTACGCAATTACGTACGCATCCTTTACAATTTCCTCCTGACGATGAACACTTTCGAACATCCCGATAGCCATCGGACACGTCACGATCCACGAATTATTATCACATTCGAAAATCACGGAGAAATCGGAAGTCCTTCTGTCGTCGACGCGGCACCCCATCTCGGCCGTGAGCGACCGAGGATCGATCGACGTTAGACAAAACAAGATTCGACTGGCATTTGGCGTGCGCCTAATCGGTCAGCCCTCGGCGGCACCCTTCATCGCCTCGTCTGTCATAAACGATCGCTCGGAACGACATTAAACGCAGCCGCGGCGGAGCAATCGTCGCCGCCCGCAGCTTCGGATCTCCGCGTTATCTTTCGCAGCGCATCGTTGCATCCGCGCTCGCCGGTGGACAGATGGTGCATCGTCTCGGCAGGGCCTATGACAGGTTGGTCCGGGGCACCGGCAGCATTTCGTGGTTCATTTGCGGTACCCAGGGGTGCCATCTATTATCGAGGGTCAGGCCTGCCGCTGTCCCCGAAACTTTCTCGCCGTTCCGTTCCCTCTCCGCCGCTTCCGTCCCTCTCTCCGGCGTCCCTTGGCCCCGTCCCATCGAAATCTATACGCGAAAGGGGGTTGTTTACACGGTGGAAAGGCGACTCGATTTAATTCGGTGATGATTTTTTAACGAGCTCCGCGCTGCGCCGGCTGTGACGGCTCGTAGATTGAGTTCCGGCTGGTTTTTCATTCGACCCTGCGCGCGCGAGCCACTCTGTTTCGAATATTGAAGAGCGGGATTGGCTCGGCAGAAAAAAAAAGTATCACGGCCCGGGGAAATAATCAGCGGCGTGATTAAATGAACGAATATTTTGTCTCGCGCCGATGATAAAATCGCCGGAGAGGCAGCCGCGCGCGAGCTCCCCCGGAAATATTTACCGGGCCGAATTTTCATGCGCGCTTTCCTCGGGCTCGCGGCTTTTATTTCCAACCGCGGTGCCGACGTTCTCGAATTTTTCTTGTCGAAGAGAGGTCACAGCAGCTCCTTGGTGCGGAATATCGGCTACAAAAATGCTCGCAATTTCAAGATCATTTAAATAGTTGCCATTTTTCATGGATCACGTTCACTGAATAATTCGACAAAAATTGTCGGAGAACTTTTGCGATTTTATTATTGCGTTTCTTTACGAAGTTCGAACGAATCCAACCTTGTGATCGTCGCGAAAAGCAATACACTAATGATGAAATATTAATATCCGCGTATCGGCGCATTTGTTCATGATGTAACTAATTCATCGAACTCGTTCGAAACATTTCGTGCACAGAGCGCATTATTTTTTTTTTTAAATCGTGCCTCTACCACCTTTTACAACAAATTGGAACGAACGAGAACCGCGTATAAACACGTATTTGCAAAATACAGTTACGCAATATTTGTTCGTGGGAATAACGAGGAACGCAGTCCGTCGGCGGATGGTTAAATGGATATGCAAATCCGTTCCAGCGACGCATTAAGATAAATGCGAGCCCCGGCTATATTAATATTTCATTTATCCTCGTTGTTAATGCGCGAGAATGGCGGCGCGACTATTCAATCACTCTCTCGGGTTGCTCCGATTTTTCGGAAGAATATCCGAACGGGCGTGCGTGCGCGCGATACAAATCGGTCCGCCGCGCGCCGACCGTCGCGCGTTGTAAATTAGACGGATTGCATAAAAACAGAGGGAATAGCGAATAAACGTGACGCATTTCGTAGAATAAATCCCCGTTCTGAATCTGCAAAATGGCCCGGTTGGGCACATTTCGTAGCGTCAAATGTCGTTTCAAATATTCAAATATCATTCCAGTGGCGGAGACAAATTTTATACATTACGATTAAAAAATTCAAGGCGACCTACAAGTCCCGATGAAAAAGCAATCTGGAAGAAAATTAATTATATCGCGCCGTGTACCCCGTTCCTGCGACGTTTGAAACGTTTCTCAAGCAATATTATCGAAAGTTATTATACTTTTCTATCGAGAAAAAAGTCATTCGAGTGAACAGTTTTCGAGCAATTTGAGCGACAGCTGTTGGGCCACTCTGTACAACAACAGCGAAATATCCGAGAATTAATATATTCCCCAGAAATAAGATTGGAACAATGCTCGCGTCAAGCAGTCTCCGATTTTTCTTCTCGAATAAGGGTACCGATTCTCCTAAAAATCGTACGAAGTTGCGAATTCTGTTGTTAACATTTCGGGAAAAGGCGTCGCCGCGCGTCGCCGGCCATTTCGAGCGTGGAATATTAGGAAATTATGGTTCGCGTTCGAATCAAATCTTTTCGAACAGAAGCCTCGCAGAGCCGCGGTTCGAATCGTTGGTGATCGACGGCCCGGATGGATCGTGCCGAGGGATCGTCGATTGTAAACGCGCCAAATGGCGGTGTCGCGCGCGACCCCTCGGATAATCGAGCGTGAAATTTGAAAATTTTCATTATTGCCGGACCTTTCTCGGCTCGGTGAGCGCGGAATGGAATTTCGAATCTTGCGTAATACGCTTACGCGTCCGGCGTTGTTAATGCGTGTGCACGCGTGAATGAGTCTCGCGTGCGTCGCGTTTAAACGTGACGCCGTTCGCCGCATTCAATCTGTTATTTAACGACATCGTGTTATCGGTTGCTGAAACTGTTAGCCGCTTTCAAAAATACTGCCGATTTCTACATACTTGCGGCCTTTCGTTTCCGGCAGGATTTTTTATTTTTACAACGCGACAATGCTACTCCGGAGGAGTTCGTTTCGTTACGTTTCGTTTCGTTCTGCGATGAATTCCGATCAATAGATCTTTGCGCGACTGTCGATTTTCGTAGATCATTTCGTGGAAAACAGAATTAGAAACAAAATTAATTGACCAACACGAGAAAATTCCTTGTAGGTAACAATCGGATAGCGATGTGGGTATTAGTTGTCAATATTATTTTATTCTCTTGTTTTATTTTATTTTATTTTTCAATGAAGCACTCATAATCCGCAATGAAATTAATAATGTATATTATTAGTTGTTAATATACGTGTCTTTTAGCAGTTTAAAAATTTTTAAATACCATGAACGATAAATATTCATGGTCTAGTTGTTGTCTCAGATAGTGTAATATATAAATAAATATATAAATAAAAATATAAATAAATATATAAATAAATATATAAATAAATATATAAATAAAAATATAAATAAAAATATAAATAAAAATATAAATAAAAATATAAATAAAAATATAAATAAATAATATATATAAATATAAATAAAAGAATTTGTCCTCGAAGCGTTGCGCTCGAAATATATAGATTTGGAACGTTATTTACAGATTAATTAAGATTTCCTTGGACAGAGTATTTATTTAACATCATCAGGATTTGAATAAGCAAAGAAATATTGCACAAGAAAAATGTGTACGGCCTTGCTGGAACATTATGAAGCACCGAGTGATGTATGCGTTGAAAGTAACGTACTCGTCGTCATTCCTCAAGTTTATGGTTGAAACTAATTGCTCGGAAACGCAATAAAGGAATATAAAAATATATTTAATACATTTCCTACGAACACAGTAAAATATTCGACAATGTTTCCCGGCCCGAGACATCGTTTTTACGCGGACAATTTCGTGCGAACGACCATGAAAATCATTCGACAAACGAGACGACGTGACAGAACGAGCATAAATTCCTCGAAAAGAATCGCGGAATAAGACAAACGAGGTAGAGAACGACGCGCATAATAGTTCGATAAAAACGCGACCGCGGCGGTCCCAATTACGCGATGCGTTCCTCTGCAACATTCACGGTTAATATTCCGCGTTTCTTTTTTTTCCTTTTCTTTTTTGCCAGCGAATAATTCATCAAGACCGCGGCCGTAACGCAACGAGAACGCGACGGTCGCGTTTGGGCGGTTTTTAAAAATAATCGCGACCGCGGCCCGGGGCTCGTCGAAGTCGTTTTCGGGGCCATTATTATGTCACGGCCGCATAATTAACGTTCCTTCCGCTCGCAATTTTCTGCACGCGCGATTACACGGGACGCGCCGGGGCTAATTACAATTTTCGCCGGGTAATTTAAATTATTTCAACGTGAACGTCTAAACGGCGCGGCGCCATTGAAAAACTCGCGGCTCCGTCGGACCGTGCCGGCCAAAAATCCGCATCGTAAATCCTGCAGCGCGCTGCCAATCAACTTGATGGAGAATCGGTGTTTTTTGTTTATTCGTTGTCCCGAAACAGTACATTGTTGGCACGGAATGTGTGTTACCGTGGGCGCGGGCCGCGGCGGTGTGGGAAACGGGAGCCAACAGTTTCCCCCTTTCCGTCGTTAGCTAGCGTTAAATTAGAATCGTCATGGCGGCACCGGAGAGTAACAGGGACGCGGCAGGACCGTAGAGAAACAGGGACGTGAAGGAGGGAGCGAGCCGCCCCGTGCTTCCGAATATTTAAAGCTGCCCGCGAAAATGTTCGGGCGGCTCGTTTCGGGGCCAAAGTTTCCTCGTTAAAGGGTTTTTCGGGGCCCCCCCTTTCGACGACTTCAGCCGGGTCTCGTAAGATGCCGGGGCCTCGATGGACCTCGGAGACCTGCGAGGCGATCCTGGAACTTCCGGCGAACTTCCGGATGAAAGATTTATTCGATAAGGCGGGATGGTTTTACTGTTCTTCGACGGTTGCCTTAGTAGTTGCCTCGTACTCCTTAGTAGACCGTGGACAAAAATAAATAAACTGAGTAAATAAATTAACTTGAGTAAATAAACAATGCTTAACTTGTATGTTCATATAATTCAAATGCAATTCAAGTGTACAATTGTGCAGCAAAAATTTGTCGAATGATATGAATCTATACAAACACAAAAAATGAAATTGCTATAACCGAATACATTTAAAATCTTTACACGTACTTTAGAGAATTGTTTCCAAATCAACTCACAAATTTCCTGAAAATTAATACAATGAAAAATTACGAAATCAACGCTGATGTTTCAAGATCAGCATGTACAGTCACTACAATCAGTTATGAAGATATTGGTACACTTTTTAACACGGAATAAATTTAAAACGCATTGAACTGAATGATTTGAATTTTTATGAAATGTTAGAGAGTCTAATTTAGCAAAGAATATTTTGCAAAGCTTGAAATTGCTTGAAACAACAAGAAATATAAATACAAATACTCTTTTGAACTTCTTAACTTTAATTGAATACTTTTTAACTTTGTTATTTGAGTGAATAATTACACTTTAAACCAGGGGTGTCAAACTCAAAAGCTAACTTGGGCCAAATAAACAATGCTTAACTTTAGGTGGGCCGCAAAAAAAAAGTCAATGTTCATAGAAACAAATATTTTTATTTCGACTAGTACATTCTAATAAACATATATAAAGTTAAATTATTGTTTACGTCCTGATACTTGACATCAAAAATGTTCATCTCGTGCCGCGAGTTTGACACCCCTGCCGTAGACGATCCTCTGTCCCGTAACTGTTTCGTTCGCTTCCACTGTCAGTTAAGACGATATTTTGGCGAGCAGGTTCTTCGAGGATGAGGCCATCCAATGCAGTGTTACTGCACGAGATAGAAGAAACTCGTATACGTACAATACAATACAAATTGTTCGAACGTATTTTAAACGGTTAGCTGTGTTTGACGAGTATACTCGTCACGGAGAAGTGACAGTACAGTAATGTCTCTCTGATTGACGCTCAGATTGCCTACAAAAATGGACAATTTAGGAAGAGAAGATACTTATTATTATTAGATTATTTGATTCTATTTATTCTATTTTATTCGATCCTTGTGGTTCATTTTTATAGTTACGAATTGTCAATAACTATAAGAACGAGCTGCAAGGCTCGAATAATCCTCTTCTCAAATTGTCCATTTTTGTGCACAATTTGAGCGTCAGTTAGGGAGAATTTACTGTATTTTGTGTCACGTCGAGAATACTCGTCCATTATACAAGATGTCCCGAAAATGTCTCGCAATTCGAAAATAAGTAGTTCCTGATGTCATTTCAAGTAACTTTCTCCTTAGCTAAAATCCAATCCGCGACTTTGTTTACGAGTTATTAACGAAAAACAGTGACCGATGAGACGCGATTTTATTTTATAAAATAAAACCGTCTTTTTAACAGCGACACTTATTCTATGTTTGACGAGTATACTCGTCATCGCTTGGAAAGGACGCGCCACAGCTAACTGATTAAAACGTATCTTGCTGTACATAATTGTTAGCCTTCTAAGGCTAATTTGAAAATGTTCAGATATGGAATCCAAGTTTGTTTGCATTGAAATATGAATTTTAAAGATATTTATAAATTGCATATACGTTTTATTATTCCTGTTAATACGTTTCTATTTTGTTTGTGTATGTTCAAAGTTGCATCAACCCTACGGTCACTAGCAATCATACGATTACAGCAGTTAGTTAATATACAATAATTTGTTACCATATTATTCATTGAAGTATTCCAATGGACTTAAGAGAGAGAGAGAGAAAGAGAGAGAAACTTGAATAGTTTATTGAATAAACCGATGTGTTCTGCATATGATTTTGAATTGTTCTTTTCATTCTGGAAGCAGTCTCGAAGGATTCGTCGACTGGCGTTGAAATTGTCGTCGGTGATAAAACTAGATACAGAAATAGAAGTTTGTTCCTTCATTACTGTATGTTAAATAGATTAAAAATAATGGACGTTCTAGAATAATCTTCTACTCAATTTTGCCGTGACTGCCTAAAATCCGAAATCTAGCGTTCCTCAGAGAGCTATAAATTCTGCTTCGATCTACACTCGGACACGTTGCGCGTCAGTCTTTGGGCAACATTTTTCCATAGAAAAACCCATACACGTTTTAATTTTCTTGGTCGTGAAAACACTGCGAAAAGGGTGGTTCGATCTCTAGGCACGGTTCGACAGTTTTCGAAAATTCTGATAAAATATCGGTGCGTCATCGATTCCGCGGTAGCAACGCGTACGTGTATATATGTGGAGAGAGAGAGAGAGAGAGAGAGAGAGAGAGAGAGAGAGAAAGAGAAGGAGAAAGAGGGAGAGGGGGAAGAGAGGGAGGGGAAAAAGATAGTGAAGGAGAGAGAGAAAGGGAGAGAGAGAGGGAAATATAGTGAGAGAGAGAGAGAGAAATATAACGAGAGAGAGGGGGAGAGAGAGAGAGGGAAATAATATAGCGAGAGGGAGAGGGAGATGTAGCGAGAGAGAGAGAGAGAGAGAGAGAGAGAGACACAGAGAGAGAGAGAGAGAGGGGGGAGATATAGCGAGAGAGAGATATATCGCGAGAGAGAGAGAGAGAGAGAGGGAGAGGGAGAGGGAGAGAGAGATAGCGAGAGAGGAGAGGAACGCGTTGCCGCAGATACAGGCACTGATACATTTTCGTCATAAATAACGAGCGCACCGGCGAATAAATAAATGCCGGTGCGTGATCACCGTAACTCACAATTATGGCGGGCCGGTTTTCACGGTGCCGATATGCAACCGTGCACAATACACGCCGTTCGCCCGTCACTTTTAATTTCGCGACCGGCCCGTTTGACACGTTTTGATTTGCGATTTATGACCGCGTTCGATATCCCACGGGAGACCGCCGCCACCCTCAACCCCTCGCCACACCCCCGCGACCGTCCCGCCAATGATTTGTGCCT
The DNA here is from genome assembly GCF_051020955.1 of Megalopta genalis. NCBI lineage: Eukaryota > Metazoa > Arthropoda > Insecta > Hymenoptera > Halictidae > Megalopta > Megalopta genalis. Next base: position 12,975,111 of record NC_135023.1, read on the forward strand.
CTCTTTCGGTGCTATTTTTTTTCGGCTTTTTTTTTGCTGAGTTATAGATACTTTTATCACTATCTGCGGTCGACGGCAGCCTCTCGCGCCAACGATCGAAAGCATCCGTGATAAATATCGTGTAATTCTGATGCCTGTAAGGCAGCCAGCCACTCGATTATGGTGCGAAACGGATTTTCAGTTTCGTTCGTTCGGTAATCCCGCGACGAAGGATAACGATGCTGAAAATAATGGGATTCTTGATGTTTTCGTGAAAAAATTGCAAATATCGATAGATATAATACAGCGGAAATATTTTTCGGTAGATAGTTGTGTTGAACTTCTGTGGTCCGAGTTTTATAAATAGCTGTAAAAGATTTACATACTGTGAAAACAGCAATGATTAATCCCCAGATATACATTATCAAGCATTCACGGTTTAAATACAAACATTGTGGCGAAAAATTAGATTAACGCTAGGCCTATCAAGCTCTGAATGCAATTAATGCATATTGTTTTATAACAGTAACAAGACTGGATTTATTAAAACTTCGTACGGCTTCTATTATAGTATATAGTTGATAAAAAAAGTTTATCTAAACAGTTTTCACAGAAACAATTGTTATAATTCCAGTTGTGCCGTAGTTTCGTCAAACAGCTAACTGGATTTAAGCAAATAAACGAATAAAACAGAAATAAAATTAAAAATAAACCAGTCATTTCATTGCAGCTTAATTCTATATTATAACAATATAGAATCGATTAATTCTATAAAAGAAACAAACGCGCATACGATTTTCAAAGAAATTACAACAGCCGACTGTTTAAATAGAAAATTTCCTGTTAATTTAAGTTGAAAACAATACACGAGAGAGAGAGAGAGAGAGAGAGCGCTCTCGTCACTCTTCAGCGTCTCGGCCGCTTATTTTTCAAACGAATACAGAAAATCCGTTCGGTAAATCGAGTCCCCCGGGGTGCTCCAATATTTCCAAGGGTCTCTGCGTATTCATTTTGGCGAAGGTTCCCGTGTTCCGAAGTTTGTTACAAGACACGTCGTTCGGTGTGCGCGCCAGTAACATTCCCGGCGAGCGACGCTGGGAGCAAGGATGTATAAAACAGCGCAAAGCACGGAAGTTTCGGCGAACACTTAACCAGATTAATCCCAGGATGACAGATACCCGGGAACATCCTCCTGCGAAGTAGGACGTCGAAGTGTAAAAGGAGGGAGGGGGGGCACGGTAGCAGAACGGCGCGACGATAGGGGTAAACGCCACGGGGTAGAAAGTGTTGCAGGCGTACAGGTGCCACCAGGGTGCAGTTACTTTGCCGTGCAGAGCGGCGGAAAATTGTTTACTGGATTGTTTAAACGAAATTTACTAAAGCTTACTGATTTTATATCACGGCAACGCAGCCCCGGGGAGCCACCCCGGATTATACATTAACGAAGTTAGCCACGGAATGGGGGAGAGAACGCGAGGCAGGGAGGAAGAGAGACCGGGAGAGAACGCGCGCGCGATAGAGAGCGATAGAGTGCGAGAGAGAGAGGGAGAGAGGAAGGAAGAGAGGCAGAGAGACGACGCTCAGCTAGTTGGAAATTAGCTTTCCACTATAATCGTCCCTGTTATAAAGTCGCAGTTAGCCCGCCGGACTGTAAAGAGTAAACGTGGGAAACGAAAGGGCGGAATTGGAAAGCCTTGTAAAGCGCGGAACGACGCTGAAGAATTTTTAACGAGACCCGTTATGAACTTTTTTACATCGACGCCGAAGACGCCCGGACACTTCTACCGCAGGATTAAATATTGCAGCTTAGAGCGATTTTTAATGCAACGGGGCACACGCTTCTAGACGAAAGTCTTGGAGAATGTACACCGTAGCCTTTGATCCTTCTGTTTAGGAAAATAAGAAGGATCGCTGTTTCGGTCGCAAGTGGATGTGTAAATTCCAGTGGAGTAGAAACGAAAACTCGCATTTCACTGATTTTAGTAACAATGGAATGAAAGAGTGCATTGAAAGGTGAACCAGAAGATTTCGCTTATAGGGTGAGTGGTTTCTTTCACCGTATTGTTATATTAATATAATAATATAAAAATATTATTATAATATATCACCTTAATTTCTGTAGTAAACCACATGTTGCATAAAAATATTATTTAAATTGCATAAACAGATTAACTGTTTTCGTGTATACCTTTTTATACTTTACATCTTTCGTTCGAGATATTCTTTTATGCAACATGCAGTTTGCTAGAAAAATTACACTGAAATAGTTAAATCGCTCACCCTATGTATATAAAATATTTGTATAAATAATGAGAAGTTGCGCTGAAATGATGAGACTTGTAGTCACTGTCCCAGAGTTACAAATGCACCATTTTTCAATCTCCAGTTTCAATAACCGCTCGAGTCGTGATCCGTTTGTGTCAAAGTTGTTTATAAGATAATTATAATAAAAATAATAAACATATAAAAATTGATGCGGAAGGATGGAGCAAAGCAGAGCGTTCCCCGTGTAACAAAATCTGGTGTTTCAGGGGAGTAGCGAGGATATTGACGAAGCACTCGAACCCCGAAACTGGCCAGGGCCCAGCGACACTGACCACTCGGGGGATAGAAAGAGAAATCAAAGGTGCCCACTGTCGACGAGCCAGGAAGCCCTCGAATATTTATGGGGTTCCATATGCCGCGGCGCGAATCGCCACCGAAAACGGACCGGACCGGGCCGGACCGGACCGATCGACCCATCTGGCCGAAGTGGCGACCGTAATGTCCCGTCGGTTATCACCTATAATTTCAGGTAATATATTACCTGGTAATTCGTTGCTCATTGGCGTAAGATGCAATTACGAGCGTAACAGGCGCTTCCCCCGCGAGCACGTTTCACGTTCGCCACATGTTTCGTGGATCATCGCCGGCGACCCCTCGACCGCCAATTTTTGATTCCGATCTCGCGATGCCTAAATCATTTAACGACGCCACCTTACGCCCTGGATAACTTCATCAAGCAGGTGGACGTCGGTGGGTCCTTTGTTTCGCCTGTTGCCGTGCCGTCTAACCCCTTTTCTTGCTGGCATCTTGATGCTTCGAAATCGATCAGATCTTCAGATGCCTGAAAAAAAATTTGGAAAACTCGTCACTTCGAAAGCACTTTAATTGCGATTTATTTTGTGGAAGATTTCTCGAGGATGGCTCAAGGATTCTACGTACAGTAATGTCTTCCTAACTGACGCTCAGGTTGTGCAGTTGAAGCTAAAACATGTATATCACAAGTATTTGAAGCTAAACCATTTGATACGCATGGATTTGAAACTAACCCTTCTACTTCGCATTGATTTGAAGCTAAATCATGTGTTTCGCTTGGATTTGAATCTAACTCGTTTGTTTGGCGTGCAGTTGAAGCTAAATCATTTATATCACAAGTATTATCGAGCCTTGCAGCTCGTTTTTACAGTTGTTGACAATTCGTGATTATATTATGAAATTGAACCGCAAGGATCGAATAATCGTCTCTCCTCTCCCCAAATTGTCCATTTTCGTGGACAATCTAAGCGTCAATTAGAGAGACATTACTGTATCTTTGAATTTGATTTCAAATGTTCACACGAGGCTGCACGAAATCCTTTCATTTAAATTTCTTCTCTGAATGTACAGTTTTATTTATTTTATAGGCAATCATTCCGCGCAAAGTGCATTGATTTTATAGTAAAATTATGGGGTTGTTAATGAACTAATGTCATTTTTGGATTGTTTTAAGACTGATCACAATTGTAAAACTATAATTGAACAATAACTTGTACTCATATTTTATATACTTTTATTGCAAAATAGAGAACGAGTTCTTTTTCAAAGTTAAAAACGTGTCATTGTTATTCACTCGAAATGAACAATGTCTCCAGCTTACTGGTTAATCCTTAAACGTTATCGTACTTTTTATGAAAATTGTCAGATTTCAAAGAGACATGTAAAATGTTTCTTTCACGCACAGATTTCACATTTTTATTATTTTATAAAAATCAGTACGCGTTCCTGTACGAACGAATTCATGTTCAAATAAATTATTCGAATGAATTTTTTACTCGAATAAAATCTTATTCAAATGAATTCTTATTCGAATAAAATCTAATTCCAATAAAGTCTCGTTGGAATAAAATTTTCGCCAGATAAATTTTTATTCGATTGGACATTCGTTCGATAGTGTCGCATAAAATTCCATTCGTTATTACCTTCACATTGTAACCGTTACGCGAATCAAATTTTGCCCAACTCTGTTCCGAACGACGAGGTCTAATTAATTTTTTGAATCTTCGAACCGAAAACACACGAGTTCGACGAGCTAGCCAATCGAAACGAAGGAGACGCGGGTCCCCGTTCGAGCGTGGCTGCTCGGTGGACCGTCGAGGCAGGTTTGTTTTCGCGTCTCGAGAAATTCAAAAGAAGCCAATTAGCTTCGGGGTTAAATACTAACCCTCTTTGACCGAGCGGCTGCTCGGCTGGTTCACGCCGAGATAGATTAGACTCGTAATAAAGTGCTGGGGGTGCAGTCATGTTGGGAACGGTCCACGAGGGAGCCACTAAGGCACCGCTCGTTGGAAACTGGTCTGAAACAGATTTAAACTCGTTTCCTCGGGGCTGCCGCGAAAGTTTCTCGCGTTTTAATTAGCCGGCCGCTCGCCGTAGGAGAAACCGTACGCTGAATGCTCGAGGAAATTTTAAATAATCCACTCGTCTCTTCGATCCTTCTTCCACAACCGAAACGTTCGCCGTTCAAACTTTTTCGTGTTTTTATCACCGTCGGGTGCGAGCCACGCATTTGCGTGGCTCATTAATTCCGTGATTTAATTATCCTCACAGTTGTTGCTCGGTGCGATCAAATCCTGTGCGTCGCGGATTCTTGTTTTCTGTTAGATGTTCGTTATAAGTAGACGTCGTGCATCTTCGAAAATCGACGATTTATTTTCCACATCAACGGTTTCAACAAGTCGGAGATAATGTTCGTGGTTAATAATGTTTGTCGGGCATGATTCAAATCTGCAGTCTTGTACGCGTTGCCAAGCCCCGTTGAAACGTTGAAAACGATCGATCGCTTATGCAAAATAGAAGCTCTTAGGAATAATTGATTAAGAACATTCGTCATGTGAACCTCTGCTTCTTGCGTCGATGATTTTAATAGCAATCGTTGGACTGTTCATCTTTGTGCATTTACTGCGTGCACCGGATTCTTCGAATGCAAGAAAACGTATAAATTTGTTAATTTATATCGAATCGTAGTTTCGTTTTCTCTTCTCTCGAAGGCGACGTATAAAAACGAGAATCTGATTGTCGAACGAAGCGTCATCCATATGTTTTAACTTATTCTTCTTGTTTTTTTTAAGACACTTTAAAAATGCATTTCTACAATTACTCTTTCATCCTCGACAACAAAGAACGAATGAAATTATCTCTCCCGATCCGAAGGCCCGCAACCATCGAT